>NC_081405.1:246038115-246338115 GCF_030272615.1 Cryptomeria japonica | reverse complement strand
CGAAATCCCACAGAAGCAAATGGTGGAAATGTTCACTCAAAAAATTAATAAGGACATTGGATATGATCTCAGGAAAGCTTGTTTATCCACATTCAAGGATGTTATTGAAAAGGGCTTAGCCACAGAAAAGGTCTTAATTGAACAAGGAGTCATCAAGATATTTAAGGAAAACAAAGATGACTTCAAAGGAAAAGACAAGCCAAGATTTTGGAACAAGAACAAGAACAAAGTTAATGATGGTGTTGTGGATGCCAATACAGTGAGACCCAAGTTCATCTTTTTTGGATCAAGTTCTACCAACAATCAAGTGAACACTCAAACAACTTCTAAACCACGAAGGAAGTATACTCCATTGGGAGAACCTCTTGAATCAGTATTCAAAAATCTTGTGGCAAACAAAGTGATCACAGTTCCAGATTTTCCTCCATATGAACCAAAGGTCAAACCAAATTGGTGGAATGATGATGAGTATTGTGAATTTCATAAGAGCAAGGGTCATAAAACAGGTAATTGCCATCGATTGAAAAACATTGTGCAAGATCTCATTGATAGAGGCGATATTGAGATTGAGGGACATTCATCTAATCAAGAACATGAGATGTTTAAGGAACCATTCCCAAAACATGACAAAGGAAAAGCCAAAGTCACGGATGATCAAGCCAATTACACTAGAGCACCTTATAATTATGATTCTACTATCAATCACATCTCAATGGACAATCATATCTCTACTATTACTATCAAGAACAAAAATCCTAAGAATCTTTCTCAGAGACCTAAGATTGTCCTAAGAGGTGTTGGATCTTCGTCCGAATCTACCTCTGAATGTCATGTTACAACCCGTCGAGGTAAGATTATGTTGCCAGGTGCCTCTACTAAGAATACCAATCCTTCATCAACCAAGCCTGAATACGACCTTGTAGAACAGTTAGGGAAGACACCTGCGCTCATCTCCATCCTTGAGCTTCTACGCATATCCCCCGCTCATAAAGCTATTCTTGACAAAATCTTGAGAGACACTGCCGTTCCTACTAATCTGAACGTGGACCAGTTTCAAGCCATGGTGGGATACCTTTCCATTCCACATTCCCTTACGTTCATAGAAGCTGATGACACCTCCGTAAGTCACCCTCATAACGCACCCTTACATGTTGAAGCCTTCATACATAAACATCGAATAAAGCGAGTCCTGATAGATGGAGGAGCAGGTCTAAACATTTGTACCTTGAGCACTATTAAACAATTGGGATATTCTGAAAAGGCTGTGAATTCTACAAATCAAATCACCATCAAGGCCTATGATGATGAAGAGCGCTCGTCCAAGGGCACAGTCACCTTACCGCTAAGAATAGGGCCAGTCACAAAGGATGTGGTTTGTCAAGTCCTAGATCTAGATCTCACATATAACATTTTGCTAGGACATCCTTGGATTCATGAAATGAGGGCAGTCCCATCAACATATCATCAATGCATTAAGTTTCCTCATAATGGAGTCGAGGTAACGGTCAACGGTGATCCAAATCCGTTCATATATTGCAATAACTTGAGATCACACACTGAGACCATCATTCCCAGTAATCGTGAGGCTACTCCTTCTTCAGCATATATTGATCCTGAGTCATTGAAACCTTCGACATCCAAAGAAGGTGAACTTAGAGGCAAGTTTCAGGACAAAGGCATGGGAGAATACACTTTGAATCAGACCATGTTTTTATGACAAGTTATGAGTTCTCCAAAAGAATATGGAAGGCCACATCCTAACAAGCAAATCTCCATCATGATACTCAAATGGGATCCTACCATTTTTCAAAGATGGGGCGAACTAGAAGAGGAAAACTTATACAAAATGCTCTATAAAGACATTGAAGAGGACACACATGATCAGATTAATATACCCTATGAGAACTATGGCAAAGGCTTCAAGATTCTACAAAGATTTGGGTATGATGGAAAAAGCCCTCTCGGGTTACGCAAAGAAGGCGTCATGGAGCCCTTACAACCTGAATTAACTGTAAGATGGGAACGCTCAAAGGGACTTGGTTTTCTGGCTTCTAAGAGACACAATAAAAGAACAGAAAGGACCTCACAAATCAAAGTTGCCGAAATTCAACAAGAGAATTACTATTCCACAGATTCCAAAGAATGGGAATGGGGTTCAGACAAATCCTCCAGTGACTATGAACTCACCGAGACATTCAGAGAGCCAGACGAACCCACAGAAGAAGAGGAATTTTACAAAAGGTTCAAAGTTGGTCAAGAACCAACTCATAAGGATTTCCCACAGTCTTCGTTTCAAGGTCTTAGGTCGAAATCACATAGGATGAGGACACCTGTCCCGGAAAGCGCTACTAGTGATGACAATTTGGATTCGCTCATGATCGAAACTGATGAGGAGAGTGCCATCGATGACCTTGACGATTGCCTCGATATACCCGAATATAACCACATCTTCACTATTAGCCCTGCAAACTCTGAAAACATTAAAGACCTTCCCCTTGTTCATCCCCAACTCATTGACTGGGATTATGAGGGACCAGCACAATTTGATACATTTCAAAATGACGAAGCTATTATTGACTATCTTGGCATACGAGATGATCTTCCCTCTGGAGACCACAAAGCAGGATACACCATAGAACTCAACAACATGGCATACTTTGGTGAGGGTGTCGGACCTTCCAGTCGCAAAAATGTGAAAATAAGAACAAAACAAGGGTCTTATGGCGAAAACCACACTGTGGCGCTATCTGACTCCAAAAAAGTAAAAAGAAAGGACGTATCTGAGGGCGAAAACCTCTCTGAGGCACCCGAAGATGGAAGGCTCGACATTCTCCCAGCATCATATGAGGAAAAATCATCCATGTTGGTAGAGGAGACTATAAAGACAAACATTGGTACAGAAGAGGTTCCACACAACATATTCTTGGCTCGATCATTGACAGAGTCTGAGAGGGAAAAATTCATAAACTTCTTCAAGGAACGACAAATCAACTTTGCATGGTCATACACTGATATGCCTGGACTAGATCCGGATTTGGTAATGCATCATTTGACAGTCAAACCGGGGGCAAAGCCAATAAAACAGAAATTAAGGAAAATGCACCCACAAGTGGCATTACTAGTCAAAGCAGAGCTGGAGAAATTATTGGATGTCGGATTCATACGCCCAATTGATTATCCCGAATGGATCTCCAATTTAGTACCTGTCAGTAAACCAGATCGCAGCATCCGAATATGTACAGACTTCAGAGATATTAACAAAGCTTGTCCAAAAGATGACTTCCCATTACCAAACATTGACTTGATCGTTGATCTCACAGCAGGTCACGAAATGTTATCTTTAATGGCCGGATTCTCTGGTTATAATCAAATCAGGATTGCACCTGAAGATCAACACAAAACATCATTCACTTGTCCATGGGGAACTTTCTGTTGGAATGTCATGCCCTTTGGGCTGAAAAATGTAGGTGCTACATATCAAAGAGCGATGACCACTATATTTCATGATCTCATGCACATAACTGTGGAAGATTATGTTGACGATCTCTTGGGAAAATCAATAGACAGAGATACACATTTGGACATACTTTCAGTCGTCTTTGATCGATTGGAAAAATACAAGGTAAGATTAAACCCCAAGAAATGCGTCTTTGGAGTAACCTCCGGGAAGCTCCTAGGATTCATTGTGTCTAAAAGAGGAATCGAAGCTGATCCAGCAAAGGTCAAGGCTATCTTGGACATGCCACCACCCAGGAATATCAGTCAACTCCGATCTTTACAAGGGAGACTCCAGTCCATACGAAGATTCATAGCACAACTTGCAGATAAGTGTAATCCTTTCTAGCACCTGCTACATAAAAACATCAAGTTCAAATGGGACGAGAACTGTCAACAAGCCTTTCAGACGCTCAAAGACTACCTTTTGAATCCGCCAGTTTTGATGCCACCAATTCCAGATCAGCCTTTGCTACTATACATATCAGCTACTCCAACAGCACTGGGGGCACTCCTAGCACAACAAATAGCTGACGGCAAGGAAAAAGCAGTATATTATATCAGTCGCACATTGGTGGGATATGAGCTAAACTACACACCAATCGAGCGTGCATGTCTCGTTGTGGTCTTTGCTTCACAGAAATTATGACATTATATGCTCACTCATAAAACTAAGTTGATTGCAAGAATTGATCCACTAAAATATCTTCTCAACAAAGCTACACTTACTGGACGACTGGCCAAGTGGGTAATGATCCTGAGTGAATTTGACATCGAGTATGTGGACAGAAAAGAAATAAAAGGACAAGCAATTGCAGATCAATTAGCAGATGCTCCCATGATAGATGATGTTCCTCTACAGTCAGAATTTCCAGATGAGTCCATTCTAACGATATCACATGCAAAGCCATGGCAACTATACTTTGATGGCTCATACACACAGCATGGGGCAGGAGCGGGTATTCTCTTTGTAACTCCTCAAGGCAATTCTATACCAAAATCATACCGCTTATCATTTCCTTGCACTAACAATATAGCGGAGTATGAGGCATTAACAATTGGATTAAGAATTGCGGTTCAATGGAAGATCCAAGAACTTCGTGTTTTTGGGGATTCTCAACTTGTCATCCATCAAGCAACTGATGATTACCAAACAAAAGATGAAAAACTAATTCCTTACAAACAATTGGTAGATGATTTGAAACAGCACTTCATAACGATAGAGTTTGAGCAGATACCAAGAGAGCAGAATCGTGCTGCAGATGCCATGGCTACAATTGCTTCACTAATTGATCTATCACAGAATGAGACCTGCTATGAGTTCCTGGTAGACAATCTGCTGGTTTCCTCATACGAGATTACTCCTACGGAAATGATATGCGTTGTTGGTCCTGAATCCCAGTTATATGGTTCCATATTCACTTACCTTCGCGACAATATCTTACCTCCCAATCTATCGAACAACCAACGTCGCACTTTCATTCGCCAATCTTCTCGATACGTTATTCTAGCTGATATCCTATACCGACGAGGTCTAGATGGCACTCTCCTTAGATGTTTAGAAAGTGACGAAGCTCAGATTGCGTTACGTGAAGTGCATGAAGGGATATGTGGTCCGCATACTAGTGGTCCTACCTTGGCCAAGAAACTCATCAGGACTGGATACTACTGGCCCACTATGGAAAGAGATTCATATCAGTTTGTCATGAAATGTAAGCAATGTCAAATTCATGGAGACCTCATACATGCACCAGCACAAGAACTACAACCACTTGCATCTCCTTGGCCCTTTTGTCAGTGGGGACTCGATCTCATAGGCAAGATTCACCCTCCTTCTTCCAATGGTCATAAATTCATTATCACAGCTACAGAGTATTTCACAAAGTGGATTGAAGTCGTGCCTCTCACACAAGTCACTGGGAAACAAATTGCTACCTTTATCCTGAACTACATCATTTGCCGATATGGTATTCCCACTTCCATTATCACTGATAACGGGTGTCCCTTCAAAAATCAGGATGTTCGTGAACTCTGTGAGCGCTTCCATATCTCTCATCATTTCTCCACACCATATTACCCCCAAGGTAATGGCCAAGCTGAGGCGTCTAACAAAACAATTCTTAAAATCCTCAAAAAGACAGTCGACGACGCTGGCCGTAACTGGCATATCCAACTCAATCCTGCACTTTGGGCCTATCGTACAAGTGTCCGCACACCTACAGGAGCTACACCCTACTCACTTCTCTACAGCGCTGAAGCCATCTTGCCTATTGAGGTCGAGTTACCTTCTTTACGGGTCTCTTTGAGAAACATAATCAACGATGAAGATTACAGGGTCTCTCACTTACAAGAACTAGAACTGCTGGATGAACGAAGACACACTGCTTTTAATCATCTCAAGGCTTACCAACAATGAATGAGTCGCAGCTACAATCACAAAGTCAAGCCTCGCACATTTGAGGTAGGTGACTTAGTCCTCAGAGAGAACCCTAAGAATCAGCAAGACAGAGATAAGAAGGGCAAGTTTGAACCAAACTGGCTTGGTCCTTACATCACCACAGCAGTATATGGATCTGGGGCATATCAGCTCTCAACTATAGAAGGTGAACCTTTGGAGGATCCTATCAACAACATGCACCTTCGCAGGTTCTACACATAGCTTTTCAGAACATCCTCATTCAAAAATACAAAAAAAAAAAAAATTTCAAAAATACAAAAAAAATTATAAAACCAAAAAAAATCGTTACTTGGTGAAAACCTGGCAAACAGGCGCCTTGTGACACAAAAAAAAAATTGAAAAATCAAAAAAGTAAAGAGAAATAATTTCATCCAACGGTGAAAACCACTTCGGTGGCGCCCTGGGCAAGTACCATGGTGAAAAATGGGTCACCAGCACCATGCGTAGAGACTTTGCTCCTCTCTCCTTCAGGATTCTCTTTCATCTTTCACTTTGCACACACTCACAACCTATTCACTCACAATAAGCTTACCCATTCCCATCATGGCTTGTTATTGATCTACCTAAGATTGGTTAGCCATTCATAATAAACCTCCCTTTTCACTCCCTTTCCATCCATAATAAAATCAGATCCTATCTGTGGCTAAGGCAATTCCTACATCTAGTGATGGGTGTGGAACTAAGAACATCACATGTTTCGAGGAGTATAGTTTCTTTCAGCTTTCTTCAGTCTATTCGCGCACAATCTGCAATAAAGCAATATTTGCATCGCAGATCCGCAATAAAGTTTCATCTTCTCCACAATAAAGTATCAGTTTCATGGATTCAGTCAGTTTCAGATGAGACACAGCAGTGAGGGCTTCAACAAAATCAAATCTTTCAACAGACTCAGACAACATATGGTTCAGTGTTAATCTATCCTTTTTGTGAAAGTGAACATTGTGACCACAATCAAACATGACTTATACAAGTGACAAGGGACACTCACCTTGAGGACTACAGTGGATGTTGGTGTCGAGTCTTGGTTTTCCTTTTGATTTTATCTTTTTGGTGACATATCTTTTAGCTTTTCCGGGATGTCTCTGACTAGAGATTCTATCTCCAGGATGTCTTTGACTAGAAAGGCGAGGATGGGGTATCATCACCTATTTTGTTTGTTGTCTGTGGATTGTCTCTTAGTAATGCTATGACTTGTCCAAGGATATGAGGACACTGTGAGTCTAGTATGAACTGGGGCATTCCTTGTTTGTGACTATCTTATCTCCATGCAAACAGGTACAATGACTTTCTGGGTCGAACAAATGCCTCGATTGTCATAAACTATTTTGCCATAATAAAGCTCAATGATGATAACGCACAAGAAGCTCTTTCATGTTCATATCTTCTGTCTTCCATCCCCCTTTCTTGATTGATTTCCATCGTCCTTCTCGAGTCCGTGTAGCCCACTATCACATGACTGAGTATAATGACACACCAAAAACATTTGCATTTCATATAGTTACACCTGCATCACCACATATAAGCATTTTATACATACATATAGATATCACAATTGCATCACATCCTGCATACAATACATGTTAGCACATCTTACATTTCCATCATGTAAATAATCATTTGCATTATCATATTCATTTGCATTACATACATTCACATTTGCATCATGCATCACATATACAACATAAAAGAACAAAAAAATATTGCATTACATCATATACATATTTGCATCATATAAGCATCACATAAGAACATCTCATCACATAAGGTACACATGCATATAGCTGCCGCAAAAATGGTGAATCATCTCTCATATATAATCAAATGTGTCATGATACAATGATGTCAAAAGAATCATATGGCTACAAAATCACCCGCAGGTGTCTACAATACAAAAATGGTACATATACTGATACAAAAGGGAGCCCTCTATGGCTATGATGAACTCCCTCCCTTGGAGCCGCCTGGCCTCGACGGACACTGAGCTGTAGAAGGACCCGCTCCAGGATCACCTTGCCTGTCTGGTGGTGGTGGAGGACCCATGACCCCACCACTAGATGCCTGCCTCCTCCGACTCCCTCCCATAGCCGTCGCTGTCCGCGATGGTCTATGGAAGCTCCTCGCCTGCTGATCCGCTGGCACTGCACCATAGTAGAGGTCCCTCCAATAGGCGATCTCCTGTCCGGCTCGCAGCACATATGCGTAGCCTGCCCCTGCGTCCTCTGCCGCCTGCCTCCTTGCCCTCAGAGCTGTCTCAGCCTCAGTGTAGCGCTGGATAGCCTGATCCCTCTCCCGCTCTGTGTCCCTGAGCCTGATCTTGAGATGATCCCTCTCCCTCTCCAACTCCTAGATCTCGTCTGCCTGGCCCTGGCAGATCTCTCTCAGCTCTAGCAGCTCATCCTCCTCGGGATCCCCACCCTCAGCCTCTACCTGTGGCTCGCCCTCTGCGGGTGCCTGTACCTGTGCCTCCCCCTGTACCTGTCTCGGTGCCTAAACCAGTGCCTATCTCTGTACATGCCTAGGAACCTGCACCTGTCTCTGCACCTATGCCTATACTGGCACCTGTCCCTGCACCTGTCCCTGTCTAGGTCCCTGTGCTCTAGGACCCTATGCTGCTGGTACCTGCAGGGGCAATCCACCACGACCCCTCACCACCACCTGGGCTGGTCCCTCCTGTCCTCCCTCCCTCCGAGGTGCTACCCTCCTCTCCCCCACTACTCCTCTCCGCCTCCGTCGGCCCCTACCTCCATCCCCTCCACCATCATCATCATCATCCCCTCCCACCTCTCCCTCCAGCAGCTCTCTCGGATCTGTCAACCGTGGAAATGGATGCTCTGCCCAATACACAGAGTACTCTGCATCCATGCCTGCATCCTCAACCTCCGGCCACATATCCTAGGGTAGTGGCATCATCTCAGCTAGCTATGTGACGACCTCATCATACGATAACAATGGCCCGAACTGTGCCTGATCCCTGACTGTATGGGCATACATACCTGAGCCTCGTGGCATCCTCTGGATCCTGCCAAACTGCCTACCAACCTTGTCTACCAGCTGCCTCTCTAAAATGTAGGGCATCCGCCCAATCAGATATCTGCTCCTGAATGTATATGGCAGCTCCACGACGTCATCCTCCCACTCCTCGCACCCCAGGTATGGCCTCCAGATGACCACATCGATGTCATCTATCACATGCCTCCAGTGCTCTAATCGGCCAATCCGAGGCTGTGACGTAATCATATCATATAGGTGTACAAAGCTCTGCCCATGCCCTCTGCCCTTGAAGTGAATCAGTCGTGTGATAGGCAGATGCTCATATGCCCACACCTGTAATAGTGTAACTCCGCAACCCAAGCCAACTGATCCATGGTAGACGAACTGATGCAGCTCATAATACAGATGCGCCAGGACGCATGGCCCCCATGCATATCTAGTATGCTCAGTCACCAATGTCTCTAGTGCTCCTCCCCAGCCCACTGCCAATCCCCGTGTCGCTCTGTTTGGACACAAGAACCGACTGATGGCTCCTCCGATCATAGCTGGCAAAGCTAGTCCTGTGGCTGTCATGGTATCCCATGCCACGTGTCCTGCTCTCATCTCCAGCCTGGGATCCTGGAACACCCGTCTTAATGCCTCCCTGTCCCCATCTCGATCGTATGGGATCAGCTCTCCATCGATCGGTATGTGTAGTATCCTATAGACATCCTCGAGGGTCACTATCATCTCCCCCATCGGCAAGTGGAATGTGCATGTCTCGGAGTGCCATCTCTCCACCAGCGCCATCAGCAAACCCATGTTTGCCCGAAACTCAGGCACATATAGCACATGTCTAAGGCCCATCTCCTCAATAGCAGCTCTGTCCTCAAACGACAACTCTGGTCACAGTCTCTGTGTAGAGGGGAATCTCTCCCGTGACTCTAACATAGGCAAATACTCCTACAGTCACACAATCAATCATGTCAGTTATCGTGGCATTCACTGTTTATCACAAAATGCTACTTGCTATCTAAATGCATATGGTTATCTATCCTAATGACACTCACTGTTCATCACAAAGTGTTGCTATCTATCCTAGTAGTGCTCCCTGTTCATCACAAAGTACTACGTGTGTGACATTCCCTATTCATCACAAAGTGTTACTCACATTTAGCACTCCCTGTTCATCACAAAGTGCTTCTCATCCTTTGGGTACTCCCTGTTCATCACAAAGTACTCTATCTTGGTGCTCCCTGTTCATCACAAAGTGCCTTAATCTATCCTAGTCTTCCTAGAGGACCTGTTTGAGTGTATCCTCTCAGCAGCTTATCCAATTGATAGCGTATGTTCATCACAGAACTGCCGATTTGACCTAGAAGACCAAAACCATACATTTTTAGACATAAACGCGCTTTAAACTCATAAACGCGCTTCTTGACTGCACAAACGTGCTTCTGCAACATAGACATGCTTTCTGGACATAAACGTGCTTACATTATGCACAAACGCAACTTTAGAACCTAAACGCCCCTACATGACACAAACGCGTCTGAAATGCACAGACGCGGCCGCATTGAACACAAACACGGTCCCAGACGTAAACGCACCTGGAATTGACATAGACGCGCCTGGCACCGACACAAACGCGGTTGCACGTTTTTGCATTTTTTTGGTACCCTATTCCTAGCGCATTTATTGCTACCTACTGAGCATTAATGACAAAAATTGAAATGCGTGAAAATACGAGGAGGTTTGGTGGTACTTACCGGCTCTCCTGCCTCTGCTGGCCTCTGGAATCGGCGAACGCGGTCGAATCTGTGTACGAAGGCCATCGCTGCTGACTGCTGCTGCTCTTTTCTCGCTCTGCACTGTGATCTCGTAAGGGTTTAGATGACAATGAGGCTGTCTTTTGCCCGTGGTCTATCTTATAGCCTACCCTAGCCCTCGCCTTCATTTTCCCGAGTCAGTATTCTTCATCCTATGACTTTGTCACTTTATTCGGTCAGTCCATTCTAGCCTTTCTTTCTTATCGAGAGATTGTCTGCAATCTTTTCAGACATTTTCATCCAATCTCTCGAGGGGGCATATTATTCCCATTCTAGGGCAACTTTGTATCAATTCATCTTATCTTCTTTGAAACAACGCGACAAGCTGCATTGTCTCAAAGAGGGGCAAAATGTAGACACCCAAAATTGTCATGTTTAATTAAATAAATATTTTATTTATTTAATTATCTAAGCCTATTTCTTCTATTAATTAAATAAATTTTATTTATTTAATTAATTCATTTATCCTCTTCTAGCTTTATTTCTCATTTAAATAAATACTTTTATTTATTTAAATTACTCTTTCCTAAATTAAATAAATATTTTTATTTATTTAATTGTCCTATTTCTTCTATTAATTAAATAAATCTTTATTTATTTAATTAATTCATTATCTTTTTCTACACATGACACATGTCATTCATCTCTTAATTCCTACACTACCTACCCCTTTCATTATTTTGGTATTTCCTCTACCTACCCTCTAATCCTAGCCGACCTCTCTTTTTACACCTCTCAATCTTAACCCTCCATTTCATATTGTGTCTTCTGTTTAAGGAGATGCTTCCTTCATTGTCAAACCCTAATCACTCATGCTAATGATCACTTGGCTACACTATGATCTTACTTGCAACCACATTCCGTTCTTTGTTGAGCTCTTGTGCATACAAAAATCTAAGAGCAAATATACATCAAGCAAGATCAATGGAGATAGGAAGAATGGAGATCAAAACCCTATTGGACATGTGATGGTATAATCTTTGTGATTTTGAATTATTTGCATTGTCTTAGGTAATCTTCATATGTTATGGTGGATTTTTGTTCATTGTTGGGCTAGGGTTTAGTGGTTGGATTCATTTAGCCTTTCAATATTGTTGTTATTGTTATCCATTTTCACCATATACAATAGGAGAGAGTATGGGTTGGGGTAGGAGCACAGGGTCCTACTGGGGAGGCGATGAGGGAGATGCGATGAGCACAGGCAGAGATAGATTATTGGTAGGGGTTATATGAGCAGGAGGTGATAGCTAGTCAGTGAGCACTTATCTATTCCCAGATGTGGCGAGCGAGATCAGAGCGGTCTCAGAGGATGCAGAGCAGTGGTGGTGTGATGGGGCCTCCACAGAGAGATAATACAGGTGGTGTAGGGGGTAGTGGGGGAGCAGGTGGTGATGGTGGTGCAACCTCTGGTCAGAGTGGCATCTGAGAGAGCATTTGATATGTTGTTATATTGTAATTTTGGACTGTGTCTTGGATGGCTCTTGATAGCCGATATTTTGGACTTCATTGTACTCTGATACATGTATGTGTTTGGCGATATTATATGATATATGAGGAGATCCCATATTTTGTGATGATATGCATGTTGATGATATGTATGGATTTTATGCAAGATAATGATCTATGATGTATGCTTAGATGGATATTTTTACTTGCTAGATGGATGTGTTTATGAGATGATTCCTATATGCATGTCTATATGCATGTTTTATGATGTTATGCTAACATATGGATGTAGGTTGATGTGCATGATTTGTTGATGTAATGCCTTATGTATGTAATGCCATGATGATGACGTATGCATAGTTAAATGATGCTTATGATGATATAGACAGTACTTGTATTTTATGTCGATGCGATGATGAGATAATGATATGCAATGAGGTTGATTATATTTAAAATGTAATGAATGAATGATTTATGTAAATGTATCTAGATGGTTAAAAATGAATGCTTATATGGATAAACAAATGTAAAGTACAAATATTTATATGATGATTTCTAAATGAATGCATATGTGCAATGTATAAACCAATGTTGATACAAACGGTTTTTGTGTTATGATCTAAATGGTGAAAAAAATATGACGAAGTGAAATGATAATGTAATGATAATGCAATTCATTGGTAATGAATAACTGCACCTTAATGCAATTAAAAGGATAATGAAGACATTATAATGAATCCTAAATGAAATCGTTTGTAAGATGAAATGAATGATTATATTCTTATACTAGATGGATAAATGAATGCACTTAACTAATGGATAGATACATAGATGTATGCAACTATGGGAATCTAAACAAATGCATGGTAAACAAGTTTAAATGATGGTAAATGAGGAGGATAACTAACACTAAATGAAGGCATAGTAATGGCTAATAATGGTAGTAAATGCAATTATGAGGATGATGAATAATGATGAACAGTAAGTACTCAACAGATACTGAGAGGGGGGGCTGAATCAGTATAGACAAAAGCTTCCTTAAACCAGTTTGACTACAAAGACTGCACTAACTAGTAAACAGAATCACCGATCTAAAACACGACACTACCAGTAAAATAGTAAGACTGTGAAAGACATAAACCAGTAACACTTAAATCTTCACACAACCTAATATCTCATTTCCACTTTACCCATACGCTTAGACAAGTAATACATCATCAGAAATATAATGACCACTGGATCAGCATGCTTTACCAATTGACAGATTACACTAAGACATCACATGAAAAAGCATCACACATAACACATTGATTTTTCACGTGGAAACCCAATTGGGAAAAACCACGGTGGGAATGAATACCCACAAGTTGTTCTTTGAACTCTTCTGAAGTCCAATCTATTAGGAGCCTAGTCTGGTTAAGGACTTTACAATAGGTTTTGCTAGGAACCGATCCTGCTAGGGATCACCTGGTTAAGGGATGGCTAAATACCCGGTTAAAGGTTAGAACCCTGTTAAAGGTTACCTCGCAAGAGAATTTGAAGAACTCAATGAATTTGAGTCACCCTATTAAAGGATTTATAGAAAGCCTGTTAAAGCTGCCTGGTAAAGGGATTTTCCAACTGCTGAAATGGTTAGAAGTCAATAGGTAATACACTGATCTGATAACAACACTCAATGCCAAGATAGATCCATGTCAGTTCCTTTACTTATGCAATCACACTCTACAGGTATCAACACACTTCTCTAGTCTGGCAAGAATCAAGTATATCTTCACTTGGATACACACATAACATTTGCCAACAACCTCAAAATGCAAAACATCATCAACCTTATAGGCAACAATTAGGTCGGTAGCCAAAACCTAAAACCCTAAGCATCTAGGTTATCAATATAGTCGGTCCAATCTTGACCATTCAATCACATTACATAGTGTAAAACAATCTTGAATAAATCTCAAGACGTTCTCCACGTCCGTTCTTTGCCTCTTCTGGAAGCTGATAACCCATCACCCACTCTCCACCATTTACTGAGACTTTGCACATTCCCAAGGTAGATAGGATCAATCTTCTTCATGCAAGATCCTCAAGGAAATCCTTCACGCGCACAAGACTAATGTGGCAACGTGATCTGATCTTCATTTCAATGCTAACCCATCACAAGATGTCATCAGTCGAATCACACAAACTTGAAATGCATCAACCAGAAACCCTGAAGCTGAGACTACCAACCGGTAGTCATACCAAATGAAACCTTGATACAAAACTTTTCATATACCAGTTCACATTCCAACATACCGCTTCACTTTTTCACATATACCGGTTCACATAATCATACCGGTTCTCTTGCCAATTTGCTTACTTCAATATACTGGTTCATACTTCAACATATTGACATCAATGACAACATAAAATATCATCATGTCATCACACTCTGCAAATATGCCAACAATCTCCCCCTTTGGCATTGATGGCAATATACAAAGATATCTCTCTACTTCACATCTTCTCTCTAATACTGCAGATATCTTCTCCACTTCACATCTTCTCCCCAATACTATAGATATCTTCTCCACTTCACATCTTCTCCCCCTTTGACAACAATGCCAAAGTGGAGGCACGAACATCCGTGTTCCACTATGTTGGTCCCCCTGAGGAGTAGCATCCTTCAACACACAAATCCTGAAAAAGATTTGACAATGCAATACCTGACTGATGTGGAGCACATACCTTTAGTTCACCTCTTGAAGGGGCATCACCCCTAATTCACCTCTTAAGTAGATAAATGTAGCCTTCGGTAGAGGCTTGGTGAATATGTCTGCTAACTTCTCCTTACTGGAAACATGTTCCAATACAACCTCTTTGTTATGAACTTTCTCCCTCAAGAAATGATACTTGAGCTCGAAGTGCTTGGTTCTAGCATGCAATACCGAATTCTTGAAAATATTAATTGCACTTGTGTTATCACAAAATATGCTCACCGGTTCAGATACAGGGACTTTGAAACCACTTAGTACATGCTTCATCCAAATTGTTTGAGTGCAGTTCATAAATGTTGCTACATATTCTGCTTCTTGTAGACTGAGAGATACAACTCTGCTTCTTACTCATCCATGAGACTAGTCTACCACCGAGAAAGAATGCACCACTAGTTGTGCTCTTTCGGTCATCCACATTACTAGCCCAATCAACATTTGTAAACACTTTGAGGTTGAAATCATTACTGTATGGATACCACAATCCATAGTCTATAGTTCCCTTCAGATATTGAAGAATCCACTTGACTGCTACCAAGTTGGATTCTCTTGGACTTTTCTAGAAATGTGCAACAATGCCCACTGCATGTGCAATGTCCGGTCTACTATGTACTACATAGTGCAACTTACCAATCATTGATTGGTATTCCTTCTCATTCACCAACGTCGAGTCGTCTTCTTTTGACAATTTGCAATTGGTCACTATCGGTGTACCAAACAATTTGTTGTATTCCATGCCAAAGGTCTTCAACACCTCTTTGACATACTTGGACTGAGTGATAAAGATATTATCTTTCATTTGTTGTATATGTAGTCCAATGAAGAACTTAATCTCTCTGATTAGTGACATCTCAAATTCCTTCTTCATTTCATTTGCAAATACATGGCTCATCTTGTCATCTCCACCAAAAATTATGTCATCAACAAATACTTCACAGATCAGAATCTGATCTCCTTCTGACTTCAGATAGATATTGCTATCTTCACTTGTTCTTTCAAAACCAATCTTCACAAGATGGGAGTTTAAATGTTCATACCATGCTCTAGGTGCTTGCTTCAATCCATACAAGGCTTTATGTAGCCTACACACCATATCACTATCTTCTGATAGGGAAAGCCCATCTGGTTGCTCTATATACACTTCCTCTTCAAGTATTCCATTCAAGAATATAGATTTTACATCCATCTGATACACTTTGAATCCCTTGAAGGCTGCATATGCAAGAATCATTCAAACTCCTTCCAATATAGCTACTGGAGCAAAAGTTTCTACATAGTCTTCTCCTTCTTCTTGAGCATAGCCCTTACATACCAGTCTGGCTTTGTTTCTTACCACTATGCCATCTTCATTCATCTTGTTTCTAAAAACCCATTTGGTGCCAATAAAATTTTTGTGCTCAGGTCTGGGTACCAAAGACCATGTACCATTCTTTTCTATCTGGTCAAGTTCCTCTTCCATATCCTTGATCCAATCTTCATCTTTATGTGCCTCTTTAAATGTTATAGGCTCAAATTCAGAGATCATGCAAGAATTTTCTTTGACCTTTCTTCTTGTAAGAATTTCTGCATCCTTATCTCCTATGATCTTCTTTGGATCATGATTCAGCTTTACATACCTAGGAATGATCTTAACTATTTCCTCTTGCTTTTCCTCTTCATCGTCATCTTCATTAGCATCAGCATCTACTGGTGTAGGAGCACTGTTACTGGTACTAAGCTATATTGCAACTGATTCCCAAAAGGTTACAACCAGTTCATCTACCACTTGCTCACTGCCGATTTCCTCAGGTTTCTCAGAGGTTTCATCAACTCTAACATTGATACTTTCGACAATTCTATGAGTCCTATTGTTAATACACTTGAGAGCTTTACTCTTGGTGGAATATCCTAGGAATATTCCCTCATCATATTTTGCATCAAACTTGCTCTGGTGTTCACTCCTCTTGATATAACATTTGCTACCAAACACTCTAAAGTAGCTTACTACAGGAGTCTTACCAGTCCAATACTTATAAGGTGTTTTATCCTTACCTTTCTTGATGAGTACTCGGTTCATAGTGTAGACTGCAGTGCTCACCGCTTCTCTCCAAAAGATGTGAGCAACCTTCCCTTGAATCAACATCATTCTGGCTGCTTCAACTACAGTCCAGTTGTTCCTCTCTGCTAGGCCATTCTGCTGTGGATTTTGGGGGCAGATAGTTGCCTCTTGATGCCATTCTCTTCATAGTACTTATTGAATTCTCCAGAGGTGAACTCACCTCCTTGATTGGTTCTAAGACATTTGATCCTCTTACCACTTTCCTTCTCAACTAGTGCTCTGAAGGCTTTGAACTTTCCAAAATCTTTAGACTTGTCTTTCAAGAATGTAACCCACATCATTCTTGAGCAATCATCAGTAAGAATCATAAAGTACCTATCTCCTTGAACACTCCTAGTTTTCATAGGACCACACAAATTAGTATGCACAAGATCAAGTAAATTATCTGATGTGGAAGATTTACCTTTGAAGGTTGAGGAAGACATTTTCCCCAGTTGACATTCTCTGCACAAAGGATTCTTTGGTTTGTTTAGCACATGAAATCCCCTAATTGCCTTGATCTTACTGGCCTTGAAGCCTTCACAATGTTATCAAAATTTACATGGCAGAGTCTCCTATGCCATATCCAACTGTCATCATACTTAGCCATTAGGCATTGATTGATATTTGCATTTAATTGAAATAAGTTACCTTTGGTCTGCATATTGGCGGCCATCAGTTCACCACTCTTTCCTTTTATTTTGCATACTCCATCTTTGAATTCCAGAGTGAGTCCATTATCATTCAGCTGAGCAACACTCAAAAGTTTATGCCTAAGACCTTCTACCCAATACACATTATTAGCATTTCTTTTTCCATTTAGAGAAATGGACCCTTTTCCTTTTACCATACAAGGTGCATCATTACCAAATTGGACTACACCTCCATCATACTCTTTCAGAGACATAAACTTTCTCCGGTCACTAGTCATGTGGTGAGAACAACCACCATCAATAATCCACTCATTGGAATTATCAAAGCATGAGACAAGAGCCTTCTTGTGTGACACATCTTCCTTAACAACTACAAATACTATGTCTTCGCTTTCTTCATCTTCTGATTCATCATCAGTGACACCTTCATCAACTGCAACAAGATAGTTTTTCCGATTTCCTCCTTTGAACTTTTTGAACCTCTCTGGTTTGTCTTTATTATCACCATTAGGATAGTTTACAACAATGTGTCCTATCCTATTACAAGAAAATCATTTCAAAGGGAGCTTACCTCTGTATTTTCCAGTTCCCTTAGGAAGTCTCTTGGCCAGAAGAGCTTCATATTCCATCAGGATGTCCTCACCATCCATATCTCTTCTTTGTCTTGGTTCACAACTAGTACTGGCTTCTTTACCCTTTCTAGCTAGTGCAGCAGATGCTTTAAAGGCTGAATCAGTCTTCTAAACATTGCCATCATAATTGTTTATCTCATATGCAGTCAACTTAGCAATGATAGAATCTAGGGACACCTTTTTATTGTCAATAGATCTCAACTCCTAAATAGCAGCAACCCTTATTACATAGACTAGTATAAAGGTTCTCAAAACTTTTCTAACAATGGTGGAATCATCCATTGTACCTCCTACACTCTTGATGTCTCCAACAATAGTTTTAATCTTTATCCCATATTGTTGAATGGTCTCTCCTTCAACCATCCACATGTCTTCAAACTTTCCTCTAAGGGTTTCTTTCTTAGCTTACTTCATATGCTCATCACCACCGTAGATAGACTCCAGAGTATCCCATACATCTTTGGGATTGTCTTTTTCCTAAACATCTATAAACACAACATCGGATAGGCTACTGATAAGATCTTCCATTACTTGCCCATTCTCTTGAATTTCTCTTCTTTGATCATCGGTGAGAGTACCGGTAGGGATAACATAAGTATTCTCAACATAAATCCAATGTTGAGCACCCATGCTTTTAATGTATATTTTCATTTTGTCCTTCCATATCTTAAAGTTATCCCTATTGAACTTAGGACCTTCCCTGTTCATCATTAAAATAGGATCTTTTCCTCAAGCAATTAAGCTTACAACACAGAGGACCTGAAGGATGCTCCGATACCAATTGATGAATAACGATGGATAGTAAGTACTCAACAAATACTGAGAGGGGAGGGTGAATCAGTATAGACAAAAGCTTCCTTAAACCACTTTGACTGCAAAGACTGCACTAACTAGTAAATAGTATCACCGGTCTAAAACAGGGCACTACCGATAAAACACAGTAAGACTATGAAAGACATAAATTGGTAACACTTAGATCTTCACACAACCTAATATCTCATTTCCACTTCACCTATATGTTTAGACAAGTAATACATCATCAGAAATATAATGACCATTGGATCAGCATGCTTTACCACTTGACATAAAACACTAAGACATCACATGAAAAAACATCACACATAACACATTGATTTTTCATGTGGAAACCCAACTGCAAAAAACCACAGTGGGGATGAATACCCACAAGTTGTTCTTTGAACTCTTCTAAAGTCCACTCTGTTAGGAGCCTAGTCCGGTTAAGGACTTTACAATAGGTTCTGCTAGGAACTGATCCTGCTAGGGATCACTCGGTTAAGGGATGGCTAAATACCCGGTTAAAGGTTAGAACCCTGTTAAAGGTTACCTCGCAAGAGGATTTGAAGAACTCAATGAATTTGAGTCACCCTGTTAAAGGATTTACAAAAAGCCTGTTAAAGCTACCCGGTAAAGGGATTTTCCAACTGCTGAAATGGCTAGAAGTCAACAGGTAATACACTGATCTGATAACAACACTCAATGCCAAGACAGATCCATTTGATTTCCTTTACTTTTGCAATCACACTCTGTAGGTATCAACACACTTCTCCGGTCTGGTAAGAATCAAGTATCTCTTCACTTGGATACACACATAACATTTGCCAACAACCTCACAATGCAAAACATCATCCACCTTATAGACAACAATTAGGTCGGTAGCCAAAACCTAAAACTCTAAGCATCTAGGTTATCAATACAGTCGGTCCAATCTTGACCATTCAATCACATTGCATAGTGTAAAATAGTCTTGAACAAATCTCAAGACTTTCTCCATCGTCCGTTCTTTGCCACTTCTGGAAGCTGATAACCCATCATGCACTCTCCACTATTTACTAAGACTTCACACATTCCTGAGGTAGATAGGATCAATCTTCTTCATGCAAGATCCTCAAGGAAATCATTCATGCGCACAAGACTACCATGGCAACATGATCTAATCTTCATTTCAATGCTAACCCATCACATGATGTCATCAGTCCAATCACACAGACTTGAAATGCATCAACCAGAAACCCTGAAGTTGAGACTACCAACTGGTAGTCATACCAAATGAAACCCCAATACAAAACTTTCCATATACCGGTTCACATTCCAACATACCGCTTTACTTTTTCACATATACCGGTTCACATCATCATACCAGTTCTCTTGCCAGTTTGCTTACTTCAATATACCGGTTGATACTTTAGCATATTGACATCAATGACAACATACAATATCATCATGTCATCACACTCTACACATATGCCAACAGAGGAATTTATCATACAAATGAATCTAAATGTTGCGATTGTGCAATGATGAAATGATTTAATGATACTAATGTAAGTAAATGATAATGAGATGTATGTATTTAAATGCAACTAAATAATATTAAATGCACTCTAATGAATATTTAAGATTTTGATAAACCTATATGCAAGTAAATGATAATGAACTAGGTTTATGCAAATGCAACTAAATGTAATGAAATGATGATGTGATTATGATAATGAGTGCAAGGTTGTTTTAAACTTTTGCATGATAAACTGATGATGTATCAGAGGAATCTATCATGATTATATCCAAGACCAACTCAATTTTTATATAACTTATCACATTAATCTTGTTCACACTTGCATACCAAACCATGCATATGAATAATGAATGATTAAATGGATGGGTGACATGCAACGGAATGCAATATAAATAGATGAGATGGAATTATGATCAATAGTGCTTTATTTTCATCATTGATCATGATAATATCGAGCTTGGATGAGGCAGTAGGAACCAAGGATAGAGAATTGTACCTGCAAACAAATAGCATAAATAAAGAATAAAGAATATGGACCCTCAATAATGGTTCATTCTCATATGGTCGAGGTATACGTTGTAGTCAGCAAGCCATAGTGATCCATGACTGTATTTTGCATATGATCACATAGCTTAGTGAACTTCCCACGTAGACACCTTTAGTACATGCCCTAGAACTTCATCGAAATAATTCACAGAAGACATACAAACAATGCTTAGGAACCATCCCGGCCACTCTAATCACTTGTGGATATCCCAGAAAAGCGTAGGAACCTGATATATATAAATGAATAAATAACCTACAAATCAACCAAGTATTTGATAGCTTAAACATAATTTTCTTGTCAAAGAAAATGTCATCTTGTCTTTGTTTTGGTAAGGAAGGATGCATCCTTGTTAAGATAGTTTGCGTGTTGATGTTGATTGTTTGGTTGATGTGATAAGTGGTCATCGTTTGAGTATTTCACAATGTTTGTTTGGTGTCTACTTTAAAAAGCGTATGTACAAAAGCGTTGCCATGTTTTTGATTGATTTTTGATATTTTCTGATGTTTTTGGATTTTGTGAGATAGTTTTCCAATGTTTTTGGTATTTTGATGATTGTTTTGAATGTTTTTGGATTTTGTGAGACATTTTTCCAATGTTTTTGGTATTTTGATGATTGTTTTGAATGTTTTTGGATTTTTGTGAGACAATTTTGAATGAAGAACTCAATGAATCACAAGTAATGCAGAATCCACTTCCATCAATAGGTTAAGAGCATTGCCCCCAGTTTAGACATGACTATGAAAAAGCGGGATGCAAGACGCATGAAGTACTATCCTTGATTGCAGATCAATAACAAGCCATGGTTTTTGGATTGATGGATGTGCATGTGTAATGAATGTGATCGCAAAAAGTCTGAAAGACAATGGAGCTATAGCCTTTACGAGTGGCATCTGTTTGCCAGGTTTTCACCATCGCACTTACCCAAGGTGCCACCGGAGTGTTTGTTCACCGTTTGGATGCATGATTTTTCTTTACTATTTTGTTGTTTTTGTATTTTCTTCAGGACATATATCTGAATGTTTTTGGTGTTTTTCTGGGATGTATGGGAGCCCGATGCTCTATATAGCTTATGTATAAAACCATTTGAGGTGAATTTTGTTGATCGGATTTGCTAATAGTTCTCCTTCTAAAGTAGCCAACTGATATGCCTTGGACCCAAATATAGCAGTGATAACATATGGACCCAACCAGTTTGATTCAAACTTTCCCTGATGTTCTCGGTTAGGTTGGTTACAAGGATTTTCTCGAAGAACAAGATCACCTACCTCAAATGTACGAGGTCTAACTCGATGATTATAGCTCCTGATCATGTGCTGTTGATAAGCTTTGAGGTGATTGTATACAGCTTATCATTTCTTATCAAGTAGTTCCAAGTATTGAAGATGCGATACTCTATCTGCTTCATCATCTATGAGATTATGCAAGGAAACCTATAGAGATGGTATTTCAACTTCGATAGGAAGGATGGCCTCTGCTCCATAGACCAGTGAGTAGGGAGTTGCACCTGTAGGGGTTCGAATACTAGTTCGGTATGCCCATAGTGCTGGATTGAATTGAACATGCCAATCACAGTCGGCATCATTGACTGTCTTCTTGAGGATTCTTAATATGTTTTTGTTTGATGCTTCGACTTGACCATTTCCTTGTGGGTAATAGGGAGTAGAAAAGCGGTGTTGGATGTGAAACTTATCACAAAGCTCACAGACATCCTGATTTTTTAAAGGAAGACTATTATCTATGATGATGGACATGGGTACACCATACTAGCAAATGATGTAATTTAGAATGAATGAGGTGATTTGCTTGCCGGTGACTTGGGTAAGTGGAACAGCTTTGATCCACTTTGTGAAGTATTCGGTGGCGGTAATAATGAACTTGTGGCCATTGGAGGAAGATGGATGGATTTTACCCACAAGGTCAAGTCCCCACTGACAAAAAGATGATGGTGTTGTGATTGGTTGCAATTCCTGTGCTGGTGCATGTATCAAGTCTCCATGACCTTGACATTTCTTGTATTTTCTGACAAAATAATAGGAGTCTTTTTCCATGGATGGCCAATAGTAACCAGCGCATATGATCTTCTTAGCTAGTGAAGGACCGCTTGCGTGAGTTCCACAAATTACTTCATGTACCTCTTCCAAGGCCTTTGTTATCTCATCCTGTTCTAAAAATCGAAGGAGAGTACCATCAAGACTATGTCGGTATAGGGTTTCAACAATAATGGTATATTGAGCGGTTTGGTGAATGAAGGTTTTACGTTGGTTATTCGATTGGTTAGGAGGAAGAATATGACCATGTAGATAGGTGTAGAACTCATCATACCATAGGGATTCAGAGCCGATAAGGTGACATATCATATCAGATTCGGGGAGATCATAAGCAAGAATCCAAAGTTGTTCTACCAAGAACTCATAGCATGTTGAATTTTGTAGAAGATCGAGGAGAGATGCGATGGTAGCCATAGCGTCATTAGTTCAAATTTGATCTCGGGGTATCTGCTCAAAGGTGATAGTAGTGAATGATGTCTTTAAACTCTCCACCATTTGTTTGTACAGCATGAGTTTGTCATCCTTGGTCTGATATTCATCTGTTACTTGTCGGATGACCAGTTGGGAGTTGCCATATATTTGTAGCTCTTTTAACTTCCATTGGACGGCTAGTCAGAGTCCTATGATCAAGGCCTCATATTCTGCTATGTTGTTTGTGCATGGAAATGTGAGCCTGTAAGACTTTAAGATGCTGTCACCTTGAAGTGTGATAAACATAATGCCTGCCCCCGAGCCATGCCTTGTATATGAACCATCAAAGTATAATTTCCATGGTTGCAATTTTGTGATCATGAATATCTCTTCATCTAGAAAATTGGACATGAGAGGATGATCACCTATGAGTGGTGCATCGACCAACTGATCTGCAATAACTTGACCCTTGATAGCCTTACGGTCCACATACTCGATATCAAATTCACTTAGAATCATCACCCATTTTGTCAAACGGCCAATCAATGCTTCTTTACTGAGTAAGTATTTTAGTGGATCAATCTTCACAATGAGTTGTACTTTGTGTGTTAACAGATAGTGCCTTAGTTTAGTTGCTACCAAGATGACTACTAGGAAAGCTCGCTCAATAGGTGTGTAATCGAGTTCATAGCCGACCAGTGTGTGAGAGATGTAGTAAACAACACTATCTTTCCCTTCTACATTGTGTTGAGCTAGAAGTACTCCCAATGTTGTATTTTTGCTGAGATATAGAGTAATAGAGGCTTATTCGGATTTGATGGGATCAACAATGGTGTATTCATGATATAGTTTTTAAGCATCTGGAATGCTTGCTAGCATCTGGCATCCCATTGAAAGTGGATGTTTTTGTGTAACAGGTGTGTAAAGGAATGACACTTATCTGCCAGTTGTGCAATGAATCTTCAGATGGATTGTAGCCGCACTTGTAATGTCCTTAGCTAACTGATGTTCTTTGGAGGTGGCATGTACATGATTGCTTTGACCTTTGCAGGATTGACCTCAATGCCTTTTCTTGAGACAATGTATCCTAGAAGCTTCCCTAAGGTTACTCCAAAGACACATTTCTTTGGGTTGAGTTGAACATGATATTGTTCCAGTCTGTCAAAGATTTTCTCTAATATTTCCAGATGACCTTCTCTTGTGAGTGATTTTGCTAGTAAGTCATCAACATAATCTTCCATTATGGTATGCATCATATCATGAAAGATGGCTATCATTTCTCTTTGATAGGTCACTCTTGCATTCTTTAGTCCAAAAGGCATTACATTCCAGTAGTATGTTCCCCATGGACATGTGAAGGTTGTCTTATGTTGATCTTCTGGTGCGATCTTTATCTGATTGTACCTTGAAAATCCATCCATGAGTGAAAGCATGGCATGTCCTACTGTTAGGTCCACTATTATGTCAATGTTGGGTAGGGGGAAGCCATCTTAAGGACATGCTTTGTTCAGATCTCTGAAGTCAGTACTGCAATCTAGGGATGCATCTTGTGAAGATTCTGCTTGACAGGTTTAGCTCCTTCTGCTACGGTGAGGTGATGCATGATTAAATCAGGATCAAGACCAGGCATGTCTGCATATGACCATGCGAAGTTAATCTGGCACTTCTAGAAGAATTTGACAAACTTAGACTATTCCTCTGGAGTTAAAAGAGATGTCTGATGTATGTCATGAGGAGTTTCAGAATTCCCCATGTTGTATTCTTTTGTCTCTTCAATAAGAATTGTTGATCGTTCCTACTGTGTACTAGAGGGGAGAATGTCAAACCTTTCATCCTCAGTCACCTCAGAGAGGTTTTCACCATTGGATATGCTCTTTCTTTTTACTTTTGTGGGATCAAACAGTGCCACAGTGTGGTTTTCACTGGAATATCCATATTTTATTGTTATATTTTTGCAGCTGAAAGGTTTGGCATCCGCACCAAAGTATGTTGCACTATTAAGTTCAATGGCGAATCCAACTTTGTGATCCCCGCTTGGTATGTTATCCCATAGTTCCAAAAAGTCAATGATCGCCTCATCATTTTTGAATTGGTCAAAGCTTCAGGGATTAGATTTGTTCCATTCGATAAGTTTAGGATGTTTAATATGCATTACCTCATCGATAAGGTTAAGTTCATAAGACGTGTCAGTGAGGGTCAAGACGTTGTGGTGAAGGTTGTTGATGGTACTCTCCCTGTCAGAATCAGGCATAGGATGTGACGTAGGGTCTGTGGAAGAAGTTTCCAGTTCACGAATCCAAGAGGTCTTTATCTGTGCTTCTCCCTAAATAGGGATGTCTTTGTGAGGTCGAGGTAGTGATATGTCTTCCTCATCTAAAGTATTGAGATGTACTGAATCAAATTCCCACTCATGTGAGTCAGTCTCTTAGTCACTTTCTAGTAACCGATTACTATACCATACCGAGATATCCTTTGAGTTAAACACTTTAGGTGTGATCGGTTGATGTACCTTTGTAGATGAAATGATTGATGCTGTAGGAAGAATTATAGGGATTAATGAATCTGATACGGGGAGTATTGGTTCTGTGGACTTTACTGCTTTTGTTGGAATTGCCAGTGTCGTTGATACTATTGGGGATCCTGACACAGTTGTTGTTGCTAATGGTGCTATTGATGTTATTGTTGTTGCTGATGGGGTTGCTGGTTTGATTGGTGGGATGACTGGTGTTGTGGATGGTTTTGTTGGGTTTTTTAGTCTCAATGGGGCAGTTGCTATGGTGCGCGGTATTGCTGATATAATCAAAGGTGACTTATTTGTAGTAGGATGATATAGAGGTTTGATGGGTTTCCCTTTGAATCTAAGCTTAGGAAGGATCTCCTTTTGAAAGCCTAATCCTGTGTTATCATTGGGCTTTAATTTTGACTGCAGCGGTTCATGTCATCCTTTCTTGCAAGGTCCCAAAGCACTCTGACCATCATAACCCATTCTTTGCATAATGAGAAGGCCTTTTCCATATTGATATGTGGGAAGCTTAGCTTGTGGGATGTCCGTGTTGATTGGGTCTTTATAGATCCATTTTACTAAGTTTTCATCTCTAGTTTCTTCTTCTTGACTCTTCCCAAGGATGAAAGGCGTCAAAGTATATGCTGGCTTGACTAGTGGTATTTGAAGTAACTGTTGAGGTTTACCATGAGTTCTAGGAGAAGTGGGCATTTGTCCAACACAAAAGACTTGGCTGAGATTGTACTCCCCAGGACCTTCCTCTGTCATTTTCATCTTGAGCTTCTCTTGCTTGGGTATATTGGTGTTTGAACTAGAAAGAGAGGCTGGACTAATGTATGAGGTGGATGAGGTCGCTTCTCTATTGTTAGGAATTGTAATCTCTGGTTGATGGTTGATATTATTACAATATGCAAATGAATTTGCATCACCTAGGATTATAACTTCTACACCATTATGAGGGAACTTGATACACTGATGGTAGGTGGATGGAATGGCTTGCATGGCATGTATCCAAGGTCTTCCTAACAACAAATTTTATGACAAAGGAAGGTCCAGAACTTGGCATATGATGTGTTTCACCACTGAGCCCACCCGGATCAGTAGCACAACAACTCCTTTGGATGGACGCTCTGCATCATCATAGGCCTTGATTGTTATCTTTTTGCAGGGATCCATGGATTCAATTGCATATCCCAATGCTATGACCAATTGTAGTGTACAGATATTTAGGCCTGCTCCATTGTCGATCAAGACTCGCTTGATCCTATGTTGGTTGATAAACCCTTCAATGTGGAGTGAGGCGTTATGAGGTTGTTGGAAGGATGTATTGTCACTTTCAGAGAAAGTGAGACAAGGTGATGATCTTAGACTACCAACCATAGCTTGGAATTGATCTGTGTTTAGATTTGCAAGGACTGACACCTCTTGGAGAGCTTGATCCAAGATTGTTTTATGAGATGGAGATAGGTGCAATAGCTCTAAGATAGATATCAATGCGGACATTTTATCTAACTATTCCACAAGGTTATACTGCTTTGGGATAGATGTGGTGCCTTGTGGAGCTGCTTTTATGGTGATCTTATCGTGACGTGTAACAACATTTCAAGTGGATCTGGGATTTTTGATGGTAATAGTTTCAATTTGTTCATTGGCATCATATAGGTAATTCACAGTGTAATTATAGGCGGTGCACATATAATCAGTGGTATCTGTGTTTTGCCTTGAAGTGGAAGGACCCCTTTGATCTTGTGATGGAAGTGGATTTTGAACATTAGATGATCATTGTTTGTTGTTTTTGGGTCATGTCCTTTGGTTTTGATCTCACCTCAGTCAATAAGATCCTAAATAAGATCTTTCAATCTGTGACAATTGCTTGTTTTATGTCCTTTCCCTTGATGGAAATCGCAATGTTCAGTATCCCTCCACCATGAAGGTTTAACCTGAGGTTTGTAATTTGATGTTTTGGGTAAGGTCACTAGATTTTGAGAAACCAACTAACGTAACACCATTTCAATAGGTTCCCCTAAGGGAGTGTATGTTTGCTTTGGTTTAAAATTTTGTTGGCATTGTTTGGGTTCCTCTTGAGGTACATTATGTCCTTGATTTGAGGGAGCAACTGTGTTATTCTTGGGTGGGGGATTACGTCCTACAATTTGGACCACAGGTTGTGCAGTTTTGATAGTTCTAGCATCCACAACCCCGTCATTGACGATATTTTTGTTTTTATTCTAGAAGTTAGGCTTATCGCTATTGAAGCATGGGCAAGGGCCATCCTTTGGCTTATTGTATATCTTGATAAGCCCTTTTTTGATGAGAGCCCACTCACATTTTAAACCTTTGGTGATAATGTCATTGAAAGAGTCTATGTCTTTTACGTCTAGGTGAAATTCCATTTCGTCGTTTAAGTTGGAAATAAATATTTCCACTAATTCTTGTTCGAGTAATTGAAGGGAATGTCTGCTAGACATTTGATGCCATCGTTGCAGAAAAACTGAAAATAGCTCTCCTGGTTTTTGCTTAGTGTTACATAGATCAACCATGGTGATATCACGTTCAATATTGTGTGAGTAATGTGCTAGGAACTTCTGGACTAGTTCTTCGAAGGTCCCTAATGCCACCTGGTAGTCGAGAAAACCATGATGTGGTTGTTCCTCCCAAACTTTGGGGAAAAATTTGCATTAGGTATGTGTCCTTGTATGCCACTTCGAGGCAAGCTGAATGGAATTGTCTAACATGATCGTGAGGATCTCCTTTTCCTCGGTACTTTTTGAACCTGGGTGTTTCAAACCCTCATGGAAAAGGTGGCATATGAAGCTTCCTATCAAAGGGATAGGGACAAATGTCATTAAGTGAAAACTGGTTAGTTTTCACACCACTATGAAGTTGTTGGGCGAGATTTTCAACTTGTTGCCGCAACATGTCTATGTCATTTGGAGGAGGAGGAAGTGGGGGATTACCTTGATGAAGGTTGTATCTGATGTGATCTCGACCTATTTCATCCTTATTATGACTTTGGCATTCTGATGCTTTCCTTAGTTGTGCAACATCAAAATCAGAGGGTAGTTTGGCTCCCTCTTGAACAAGTCTTAAAAAGTGAGCATCAGCATTGCTCCTGAGTATTTCATCAAAAGGTCTATTAAAGAGAGGGTTGTGTTGTGCCCTTTCTATTGCTACAAGAGTAGGAGTACTTGGATTTCCTCCAAGAGCTTCTTGGAATTCATTGATATTTTCCTCCTCTTCTTCCTCAATTTATTGTTGTCTAGACCTTGATCTGGTTTGAGCCATTTGGTTTACAAGTTTTTGTTGAAGTTGGGTGAAAATGATGATGAGTTGTTGATGAAATGAGAGATTTATGTTTGGTGGGGTGTTGTGCATATGGTTCTCTAGCACTAAAGGCAGATGTGACCTAAGTTCTTTTTTGAATTGCTTGTTGTGTTTGATTGACAATGTTTGATGTGATAAGGTTTAGAGAGATCTGAGATGTGTTACATATTCAACTACCTAGTAATGAGAGGATTAACTCATAGACCAGTTTTAACTTGCGTAGAAATGCCTCTTAGGATGAGTTTATCCTAGATGTCGAGACACTCTAAAAAGTGATGTATTGTGTTTGATTCAAGCAATATCGAAAGAGAACTTAAGACAAAAACCTCTTGATGTTTCGAGAATTTGGAATGGATTGATGATGT
Source organism: Cryptomeria japonica (assembly GCF_030272615.1). Classification (NCBI taxonomy): domain Eukaryota; kingdom Viridiplantae; phylum Streptophyta; class Pinopsida; order Cupressales; family Cupressaceae; genus Cryptomeria; species Cryptomeria japonica. Next base: position 246,308,290 of record NC_081405.1, on the reverse strand, counting down.
GTGAATGTGAGAAATGGATGAAATGTACTTCAATAAAAATTTTGTGTTACAAAAGGAACAAAATCTTCCTCTTCTTGTTCAGGGGTTGGTGGTTCTTCCCTAGCTGAGTTATATGTGATACAAATGTCTGGAAAGAAGGCAGGATTGATCTTTCCTCCCTTATTTTTGTGATAACTCAAAGCTCTATATTGGGTAAAAGCTCTGCGGTTTAATGACTCTTGATCAAACACATTTGATTTCCCTTGAAGATAGAGACACGTGTGCCGTAAGAAGGTTCTATGAGAGACATAGATTTGTCTATTAAGATAGAAGAATTTCCTTCTTTTGATAAAAGACTTTGATCTTAATGGTCTTTTCGTCAAGTTGATATTCTGATGAAGATTCTTCTTTCTCAAGATGTGAAGAATGGTCATATAGTTTGATACTTTGTTGTTTGCACTTGTTTTTGATCTTTTGTTGGTATTTTGAAAAATGTTTTGAGAATTTTTGTGTTGGATGAATACTTGTTTCAGAATTTAATTTTTCTTTGACAAGAAAACAAAGCAAGCACACAACCACAAGAATGTTGCCTCAAAAGGCTGTTGGCATTATGTGAACTAGTATGAGGACATAATGATATTGTATGTTGTCATTGATGTCAATATGTGATATGATGTGAACCGGCATATGTGATATGTGAGAAGAGAGAACCAGCATATGTGTGAACCAGTATATATGCCAAAGTGAAGCGGTATACTTGTTCAGGGTGAACCGGCATGTCAAGGTGAACCGACATGTAGTTATGGGAACCGGCACATGGAAGCATTGTATGACTACCGGTTGGTAGGTAGTTTTCACTTCAGGATTTGTGATTGGAGTACCTCAAGCCTGTGTGACTCAATCGGTGATCTTTGTGTGATGAGTTAGCAGTATAACGAAAAACCGACCATGTTGCCACATAAACCCTGTGCACGTGAAGGATCTTGCATGAAGAAGACTATCCCTATCCACCTTGGGAATGTACGAAGTTTGTTAAATGGTGATAATGCGTGATGGGTTATCAGCCGCCATGAAATCGGTGGATAATGGACGATAGAGAATGTCTTGAGATCGATTCAAGATTGTTGCATTTAATGCAGTATGATTCAACGGTCTGGATTGAACCATTTGAATTGCTTAACCTAATAGGTTTAGGGTTTAGGGTTTTCGCTACCAACCTATCTGTTTCCTATAAGGTTGATGTTGTGTTTCTTTCTAAAGTTGTTGGCAAAAGCTGTGTGTGAGTATCCAAGAGAAGGGATACAAGATCCTTGCCATACCAGAAGAGAGAAGTGATACCTACAGAGTGTAAGTGTAGAAGGTGAAGAGGAGCTTAAGCGGATCTGCATTGGCATTAAGTGTTGTTACTAGATCATTGTAATACCTATTGATCTCTAACCACCTCAACAGTTGTGAAATCCATTAACAGGGTAGCCTTAACCAGCTTGATACAAATCCTTTAACAGGGTAACTCGAAGTTATTGAGTTCTGGGAAGCTATAGAGCTCTAGAGATCCTTTAGCTATTGAGTTCTTGAAATCCTCTAACAAGGTAACCCTAACTGGGTATTGTAGCCATCCCTTAATTGGGTGATCCCTAATAGGATCGGTTCCTAGAAGAACCTATTGTAATGTCTTTAACCGGACAAGGCTCCTAATAGAGCGGACTTCTAAAGAGTTCAAAAAGTAGCTTGTGGGTATTCATCCCCACCGTGGTTTTTCCTAGTTGGGTTTCCACGTGAAAAATATGTGTGTCATGTGTGATCCTTTTATCTTGTGATGCTTTGTTATTTCCTATTAAGCATATGATGGTTCTGTGTTTTATGCCTGTCCATAAAACATATTCAACTAACTATTGTGAAGATCTGATGATAGTTTTCTTGTTCATGCATGAGGGTGTAATAGTAATATAGTATTGAGCTAAGAGGAAAGCTAAGTGAGTAACTGGTTTATGATTGTTTTAGTTGTTTTAGGTCTTACTGGTTGCACTCTGTTTCAACCTGTGCCACTATTTGCCAGTCATTTGGAGTATTTGTTGTCAAACCGGTTTTGGACTGTATTTTTGTCTATACTGATTCACCCCCCCCCTCTTAGTACCGGTACTATTTGTTCGTCATTGAGTTATCAATTGGTATTAGAGCTTTCTAGGTCCTCTGTGTTGTAAGTTTTATCGCTTGAGGTAAAGATCCCAGTCAAATGATGAAGAGGGAAGGTCCAAAGTTTAACAAGGAAAATTTTGATATATGGAAAGATAGGATGAAGATATTCATCAGAAGCATGGGTGCTCAAGACTGGAGTTATGTTGAGAATGTCTATGTTGTCCCTACTGGTACTCTCACTGATGACCAAAAGAGAGAGATATAAGAAAATGGGCAAGTCATGGAAGCCCTTATTAGTAGTCTATTTGACATTGAGTTTATTGATGTTAAGGACAAGGGAAATCCCAAAGAGGTATGGGATGCTCTTGAAAATATCTATGGTGGTGATGAACATGTAAAACAAGCTAAGGAAGAAAGCCTGAGAGGGAAGTTTGAAGATATGCGGATGGTTGAAGGTGAGACCATTCAGCCATATGGAATAAGAATCAAAATAGTTGTTGGAGAAATCAAGAGTGCAGGTGGTAAAATAGAAGATTCCACTATGGTAAGCAAAGTCCTGAGATCCCTATTGCCAATCTATGCAATAAGGGTTGTTGCTATTCAGGAGCTGAGATCAATAGACAAGACTAAGGTATCCTTGGACTCCATCATAGCCAAGTTGATAGCCTATGAGCTAAATAGTTTTGATGGTAGTGTTCAAAAGACTGAATCAACTTTTAAGCCTCTGCTATACCATCCAGAAAAGGAAAATAAGATAGCACTAGTGGTGAACCTAGATAGAGCAGAGAAATAGATGATGAGGAGATTCTGATGGCATTTGAAGCTCTCCTTGCTAGGAAGCTTCCTAAAGGAACCGGTAAATACAAAGGTAAGCTACCTTTGAAATGCTTTTCTTGTAACCGGATAGGACATATTGCTATAAACTATCCTAATGGTGATAACAAGGACAAACTAGAAAGGTTCAGGAAATTCAAAGGAGGAAACCGGAGAAACTGTTTTGTGGTAGTTGATGAAGGTGTCACAGATGAAGAATCAGAGGATGAAGAAAATGAAGATATTGTGTTTGTTGCTATCAAAGAAGATGTGTCAGACAAGAAGGCTCTTGTCTCCCGATTTGATATTTCCAATGAGTGGATCATTGATAGTGGTTGTTCTCACCATATGACTGGTGACCGGAGCAAGTTTCTATCCTTTGAAGGAGTATGATGGACGTGTGGTTTTCTTTGGCAATGATGCACCATGCATGGTCAAAGGCAGAGAGTCCATCTATATGAATAGAAAGAGCAGTGCTGACAATGTGTACTGGGTTGATGGTCTCAGACACAACCTTCTAAGTTTTTCCCAGCTGAATGACAGTGGCCTCACTCTGGAATTCAAGAATGGAGTTTGCAGAATCAAAAGAAAAGATGGTGAATTGGTGGCCACCGGCATGGAGACCAAAGGTAACCTATTTCATCTAAATGCAAATATAAGTACATGTCTTATGGCTAAGTTTGATGATAGCTGGATATGGCATAGGAGACTCTACCATGTAAACTTTGATAACATTGTGAAGGCTAGTAAGATCAAGGTAGTTAGAGGGTTGTCGGTGCTAAGTAAACCAGATAATACCTTGTGCAGATAGTGTCAATTGGGGAAAATGTCTTCCTCAACCTTTAAAGGTAAATCTTTCACTACTGACAACTTGCTTGATCTTGTGCATACTGATTTGTGTGGTCCTATGAAAACTAGAAGTGTGTAGGGTGATAGGTACTTCATGATTCTCACTGATGACTGCTCAAGAATGATGTGGACCACATTCTTGAAAGACAAGTCCGAAGCCTTTGTTAAGTTCAAAGCTTTCAGAGCATTAGTGGAGAAGGAAAGCAGTAAAAGGATCAAATGTCTCAGAACTGATCATGGAGGGGAATTCACTTCCAGTGAATTCAACAAGTATTGTGAAGAATTTGGAATCAAGAGGCAACTGTCTGCCCCCCAGACTCCACAGCAGAATGGCCTAGCAGAGAGGAATAACCGGAGTGTGGTTGAAGCAGCTAGAACCATGTTGATTCAAGGAAAGGTAGCTCACACCTTTTGGAGAGAAGCGGTGAGCACTACAGTCTACACAATGAACCAGGTACTCATCAAGAAAGGTAAGGACAAAAATCCTTATGAATATTGGACCGGTAAGACACCTGTGGGTATTTGGTAGAAAATGTTACATCAAGAGGAGTGAACATCAGGGCAAATTTGAAGCTAAATGCAATGAGGGAATATTTCTAGGATATTCCACCAAGAGTAAAGCTCTCAGGTGTTACAACAATAGGACTCAGAGAATTATGGAAAGTATCAATGTAAGAGTTGATGAATCCTCTGAGAAAATTGAGGAAACCGACAGTGAGCAAGCTATAAATGAGCCAGTTGCAATCTTCTGGGAACCAGTTGTTAGTCAACCAAGTACCAGTAATAGTGTTCCTGAACCGGTGAATGTTGATACTGATGAAGCTGAGGATGAAGAGGAAAAGCAAGAAGAACCAGTCAAGACAATTCCTCGGTATGTCAAGCTGAATCATGATCCTAAGCAGATCATAGGAGATAAGGATGCAGGAATCCTTACAAGAAGAAAGATCAGAGAAAACTCATGTATGATCTCTGAATTTGAGCCTAAATCATTCAAAGAGGCTCATAAAGATGAAGACTAGATCAAGGCAATGGAAGAGGAACTTGACCAAATAGAGAAAAATGGTACATGGTCTCTGGTACCCAGGCCAGAGCATAAAAATGTCATTGGCACCAAATCAAGCTGAATGAGGATGGCATAGTGATTAGGAATAAAGCCAGATTGGTGTGCAAAGGATATGCTCAAGAGGAAGGAGAAGACTATGGAGAAACCTTTGCTCCTGTAGCCAAATTGGAAGGAGTTCGTATGCTTCTTACATATACAGCTTTTAAAGGCTTCAAAGTATATCAAATGTATGTAAAATCTGCATTCCTAAATGGTGTACTTGAAGAGGAGGTGTATATTGAGCAACCAGATGGGTTTTCCCTATTTGAAGATAGTGACATGGTATGTAGGCTACATAAAGCCTTATATGGTCTAAAGCAAGCACCTAGGGCATGGTATGAGCGCCTACATTCCCATCTTGTGAAGATTGGATTTGAGAGAACAAGTGAAGATAGCAATATCTACTTGAAGTTTGAAGGAGATTAGATCCTGATCTATGAGGTTTTTGTTGATGACATTATCTTTGGTGGTGATGACAAGATGACTCATGAGTTTTCTGATGAGATGAAGAAAGAGTTTGAGATGTCACTCATAGGGGAGATTAAGTTCTTCATTTGACTGCAGATCTAGCAGATGAAAGATGGAATCTTTATCACTCAGTCCAAATATGTCACAGAGGTGTTGAAGACCTTTGGCATGGAAGATAGGAAACCAGTTGGTACACCGATGGTGACCGGTTGCAAATTGTCAAAAGAGGATGATTCCGCATTGGTTGATGAGAAGGAATACTGATCAATGATTGGTAAGTTGCATTATGTAGTGCATAGTAGACCAGATATTGCACATGCAGTTGGCATTACTACAAGGTTCTAGAAAAGTCCAAGAGAATCCCACTTGGTTGCAGTCAAATGGATTCTTAGGTATCTGAAGGGAACAGTTGACTATCGATTGTCGTACCCATACAACAATGATTTCATTCTAAAAGTATTCACAAATGCTGATTGGGTAGGTAATATAGATGATCAGAAAAGCACAACCGGTGGTGCATTCTTTCTCAGTGGCAGACTAGTCTCATGGATGAGTAAAAAGCAGAGTTGCATCTCTCAGTCTACAATGGAAGCAAAGCATGTTGTAGCTTTCATGAACTGCACTCAGACAATCTGGATGAAGCATGTTTTAAATGGCTTCAAAATCCCTGTATTTGAACCAGTAAGTATATTCTGTGATAATACAATTTCTATCAATATTTCAAAGAATCAGGTTTTACATTCTAGAACCAAGCATTTTGAGCTTAAGTATCATTTCATGAGGGAAAAGGTTCAGAATAAAGAGATTGCACTGGAACATGTTTCCAGTAAGGAGCAGTTAGCAGACATATTCACCAAGCCTCTCCCAAAGGCTACATTTGTGCATTTAAGAGGTGAATTGGGGGTACTGCCCCTTCAGGAGGTGAGCTAAAAGTATTTGTTCCACATCAGTCAGGTATTGCATAGTCAAATTTTTGTTGATTGATGTGTTGAAGGATGCTACTCCTCAGGGGGAACAACATAATGGAACAGGGATGCTTGAGCCTCCACTTTGGCATTATTGTCAAAGGGGGAGAAGAAGTGAAGTGAAGCAGATATCTGCAGAAAATGGGGGAGAAGATGTGAAGCAGAGAGATATCTTTATATATTGCCATCAATGCCAAAGGGGGAGATTGTTGGCATTATGTGAACCGGTATGAGGATATAATGATATTGTATGTTGTCATTGATGTCAATATGTGATATGGTGTGAACCAGCATATGTGTGAATCAGTATATATGCCAAAGTGAAGTAGTATACTTGTTCAAGCTGAACCAACATGTCAAGGTGAACTGGCATGTAGTTATGGGAACCAGCACATGGAAGCATTGTATAACTACGAGTTGGTAGGTAGTTTCCACTTCAGGATATCTGGTTGGAGTACCTCAAGCTTGTGTGACTCAATCCATGATCTTTGTGTGATGAGTTAGCAGTATAACGGAAAACTAATCATGTTGCCATGTAAGCCCTATGCACATGAAGGATCTTGCATGAAGAAGACTATCCCTATCCACCTTGGGAATGTGCGAAGTTTGTTAAACGGTGATAACACGTGATGGGTTATCAGCCACCATGAAATCGGTGGATAATGGATGATGGAGAATGTCTTGAGATCGATTCAAGATTGTTGCATTTAATACAGTATGATTCAACGGTCGGGATTGAACCGTTTGAATTGCTTAACCTAACAGGTTTAGGGTTTAGGGTTTTTTCTACTGACCTATCTGTTTCCTATAAGGTCGATGTTGTGTTTCTTTCTAAAGTTGTTGGCAAAAGCTATGTGTGAGTATCCAAGAGAAGGGATATGAGATCCTTGCCAGACCAAAAGAGAGAAGTGATACCAGTAGAGTGTAAGTGCAGAAGGTGAAGAGGAGCTTAAGCAGATCTGCATTGGCATTGAGTGTTGTTACCAGATCATTGTAATACCTGTTGATCTTTAACCACCTCAATAGTTGTGAAATCCCTTAACAGGGTAGCCTTAACCAACTTGATACAAATCCTTTAACAGGGTAACTCGAAGTTATTGAGTTCTGGGAAGCTATAGAGCTCTGGAGATCCTTTAGCTACTGAGTTCTTGAAATCCTCTAACAAGGTAACCCTAACCGGGTTTAACCCTTAACCGGGTATTGTAGCCATCCCTTAACTGGGTGATCCCTAACAGGATCAGTTCCTAGCAGAACCTACTATAATGTCTTTGACAAGGCTCCTAAAAGAGCAGACTTCTAAAGAGTTCAAAAAGCAGCTTGTGGGTGTTCATCCCCACCATGGTTTTTCCCAGTTGGGTTTCCATGTGAAAATATGTGTGTCATGTGTGATGCTTTTATCTTGTGATGCTTTGTTATTGCTTGTTAAGCATATGATGGTTCTGTGTTTTATGCCTGTCCATAAAACATATTGAACTAACTATTGTGAAGATCTAATGATAGTTTTCCTGTTCATGCATGAGGGTGTAATGGTACTATAGTATTGATCTAAGAGGAAAGCTAAGTGAGTAACTGATTTATGATTGTTTTAGTTGTTCTGGGTCTTACCGGTTGCACTTTGTTTCAACTTGTGTCACTGTTTGCCAGTCATTTGGAGTATTTGCTATCAAACCGGTTTTGGACTGTATTTTTGTCTGTACTAATTCACCCACCCCCCCTCAGTACTGGTTTGGTACTATTCATTCATCATTGAGTTATCAAAGGCACAAGTAAGTATGGGTCTAGATCAACCCAATCTTTGGACTTTTTATGACCCTTTCTTTCAAATGTATTTTAGGTGTTTTCCAAAGCCTGTAGTCGGCTCAATTTGTATTGGTCTAATACAAAATGAAGGCACTTCAAACACTCTTTATCCCTGAGGTCAAATGGCCAATTGCGATAATTTCAGCCCACATCTTGATATTTCTTCAACTTTGGTACTACATACCTTATGAATCTCGTCGTGGCAGATAAGGATGTGATATACTAAGTCTTGCACGAGCATAACAAATAGATGATCCCTATGATAGGGGAGTCACCACTTTTATCAGGCTACAAGTGACCTTCCAAAAAGCCATGTTTCTACTCAAGGAAATATGTATGGTGAGTATCTTGGGAGCAAAACCTTCTATGCTCTTGCATTGAACTTCTCACGAATATCCTCAATCAATAGAACGGGTGGGCTACTACTTAAAGGTGTTTAGTAATTTTTGATGTTTTTGGACATAAGTTCATTCTGCAGTGACTCACTTAAGAGGCTTGTAACTTGTGGTGGGGCCCATTTGTCCTTTTGGCAAGTTACTCTATAGGAACAACTATACCCAAGGCTATAGCTTTCACTCACACTTAATTTCTATGGCGGCTCGAAGGATTTACCGCGCGAGGTTGTTCCCAAGAGTGATGTGTCTCTTGGTAGGCCTCTCCTAAAAAGATAAGATTTGAGTGTTACTAACACTTTTCTCTTGCACCTAGGACCACGAAAGCCAAGGGAGAGGATAGTGTGTGTTAGAAGTAGGACCACTCGACAAACTCTTTTGCACAAGTGTGCCAAACACAAAATACACTTTTCCTTTTTAACTTGTCATTGCAATGGTGATCTAACTATTTGGAGATGTTGCTCCAACAGCCATGGTGTTCTTTTTATCCTTCAAAGACAATATGTTGAGCAAACTAGGAAAATGAAATCCTGGTCAACTTAATGAAAAGCACGTTTTCTTGAAGTAAATCGCTTTGTAAAACAAAACAAGTTGATTGTTCTTTTTATTTGCCCAAATCCAAGTGTGGATTGTAATTTTTAACTTGAATTGATGCAAGGAAATCAAAATTTGTGTTGTTGATTTTAAGCACCAAGAGAAAATGAATCCTAACTTGCAAGAAAAAAAGTTGTTTTGTTGATTTTAACCACCAAAACAAAGTTTGTTTCCTAACTTGCAAGAAATTAAATTGTTTTTGTTTGAGTTTTTGTGGTTCTTTTTAGCTCATAACAATGATGTTCTTTTTAGAGCTCCAAATGAAAGATGTGGTGAATTTTAAAACCCAAATCAAAGTGTAGTTTATTTTTAACCAAAAAGAAAGTGAGTTTATTTTATCCCAACTTGAAAGATAAAGTTAGCAATAAAAACAAATTTACTTCCTAAGCTAAAAATCACTAAAATTTCTATTTGTAGTCGTTAGTCAAAACCTGCACAAAAGAAAATATGTTAGAAAAATGCGCATGTCTGGGGGGCTTCCACAAGCCTAAAAATTTTGGGTTTTCGGTTACAAGGTATTTTTTTACAACACTTCATTACAATTGCGCTACTTTGTGTGAGAACAGAAGTGCTACTTAACACAAAAGCACGATAGTAAGGACAAACGTGCTAAAAGAATTTATTCATATAGAAAGTCAACAATGCTAAAATAGGGACAAAAGTGCTACTTAATAGTCAAAAGAGCTATACTAGGGACAATAGCGCTAAATTTGAGACAATAGCACTATTGTGGAAATCATAGCGCTAAAGTGCGAACAAAAGAGCCAAAGAATGACCTATGTGTCAATTTAAAACAGTCAAAAAGTTAGTAATTTCAAAAAGTTGTTCTTCGATTCACGTCGGGTTCACCAAATGATTTTCTGCAAAAATGGGTTAATGTTTAGACTAAAACCTATGATCATATAACACATAAGAAACACAAGAAATAAAGAAGAGTTGGTGTTAATCAACCAAAAACTAGTCTAAGCAGGCATACCAAGAGAGACACTAAAAACAAAGTAAAGCATTTAACTATGAAATCAAACACAACAAGGCATTTCCAAATGCCTTCTACCATGCTCGCAGCTCCTTCTCCCTTTTTCCTCTCCTCTCCAAGTTCCAAATATTGTAGCTCTCAGTAGCTTTTTGTACTATGGATGCCTTATAGAGGTTCAAGATTGACAAATGTGTTGGCATTTTTGATGATGATGTTGTGATTGTCATTGATAGACACACACTTGCTTTGAGATCACTTTTTGTATGTATGAGTTATGCTCAACCGGTAATTGTTCCAACCAGTATTATGTATTATAGTCTTTAGACTATCGGTGTTTTGCAGAAAGTGTTTACCGATCTCAAGCGGTATGAAGACCCAAAGCGATATGATGACCTCAAGTAGTACGAGGATCTCAAGCGGTTCGAGGATCTCAAGCAGTTCGAAGGAACTAAAGCGACAATTATCATTTTCCCAGTCTTCGTTTTGACAACCTGTAATCGGTTAAATGTATGAACCGATATTACTCTGTGATGAGTTACCAATCGGTATTTTTGTGATGAGTTATCATCCACCAACACTTTGGTAGTGATTTTGTGTCGTGTTACCAAATGTGTCCAGATGCACTGAACCTAGGAACTTGCAATGTAATCCTATTGGACCAACATGAAATCAGATTTCTTTATAAGGACATCATGTCTAGGGTTTTAGGTGTAGAAAGGGTTTTAGAAGTGTATGAGGTTTTGGTATGTGCGATCATAGTAGAGAAGATTAGGTCTATGTGAAGAAGTAGAGTGTGGAGATATTGAAGACTGAAGTAATGTTGAAATACATTAACAATGAGCTATCAAGGATCTAACCAAGCATATTGTGCTAGTATTTAGATCACTCACTTGTTGATTACTCACATCTTCGACAAGTCTGAAACCCTTAACCGAGTAGGCCTGACAAAGCCTTTGTAAATCCTCTAACAAGGTGGTTCACAACTGTGGATCTAAAATCCTCTCACAAGGTAGTCTTTAATCGGACTTATCTCCTAACAGAGATCGAGATTCCTAACAGGATCTGTTCTGGTGAAGAACATTGTATGACCTTAACCGGTCTAGTTTCTATTCTGCAGATAGTTACTTGTGAGTTTTAGCTCACCGTGGTTTTTCACATTTGGGTTTCCACATCAAAACCTCTTGTGTTATGGTGATCGTGCTCTTGTGGGTCAATGCTTTATTTGATGTTTGGATTGTATTTGTCTTAACCGGTTTGTTAGTAAATCTGTTATACCGGTTGATTGCTAAATTGTTTAAGTGTTTAAGTTCAGTAATTTTTGGTATACTAATTCACCCCCCCCCTCTTAGTATTCATCAATTTCTATCAGAGCAAACCTTTGTATAAGTCTAACCACTTGGAAGGAGATATGGGGGAATACACTGTGAGGGAGCTTACTCACCATCTCACTGAGACTAAGAAAGCCTTTGATGAACTCAAAGTCAAATATAAAGCCTCTCTGGCAAAAAGAAGAGAGCATGCTGAGAAACTGATGGAGCTTACTGAAAACAATTCTTCTAATGAAGCGGACATGGAAGCCCTAGTTGAAGAAGTTGAAAAACTGAATGAGTCTAATGCCAACTTGAGAAGGGAACTGGAAGGACTGACTATTAGAATGTGTCAAGAACTTGAGAACTGGAGGAAAGCTAAAAATCTGGTAAAAGACAAAGATCATGAGATCTCCAAATTGAAGCGAGAAATCAGTGCACTTACCGCTCATCTACAAGAAAGTAAAGTGGAAAAAGAAGAAATGCAAGGTGAACTAAATATGGCTATTTCTGAGTATGCAACCTTGAAGGAGTCCAATGCTTCTATTACCAAGGAGCTCACTGAAACAAAGGAGATACTTGCCAAACTCAATCAGAGTGCTGCTAAGTTAGAGCAAAAACTTGAATCAACCAAACTGGTAAAGAATACTAATGGACTTGGTTTATCTGGTTATGAGGAAGGTGAGACCTCTAGAGAAAAAGATGTAGCATCAAAGAAGCAACCGACATCAAAGAATAAAGGTAAGCAAAAATTCAAACTTGTTTGCTTTAATTGTTTCAAGAAAGGACATACTATTAATGTATGTAGAAATAAGGCTTACAATAATTTTCCTTACTTTCTAAACAATAAGCCTAGATCCAATAGATTCAATGGAAATTGTTATGCATGTAACAAGTTTGGGCATAGAGCATTTGAATGCAGGTCTAATGTGCACAACACTGGAAGATATCCTCAAAGGAGTCAAGGATTTTTTCCTAAATCCTCTATGAACCGGAATCCAAACCGGTATAAAGCCTATGACCATCAATCAGGTAGCGGTGGCTATCAATATGCAACCGGTTGGAGAGAAACCTGTATGATCTGTCATGGTAGCAGTCACACTGCTACGACATGCAAAAGGAAGAATGGAAATGTGAATAATGGACCATGGAGAGCACCTGGAATGGTATGCTATCACTGCAACAAACCGAGTCACACTACTAGAATCTGCAGGATGAGAAAGAACATATCAGATGATATACCAGTCACTCCAGAAGGAAAGATTGATGTTGAAACTGTTCAAGTAGATATAAAGACAACATGGAAGAAGAAACCTAAAGAAGTGTCATAGGAAGAACTAGTTTCTGCACCTAGTGTGGAAATCTCTGAACCAGCAAACTAAGCTTTAGAAAAGCTTAGGGGGAGCGAATCAGTGAAATATTTTGAACCCCCGGTTTATATTGGTAAAAGACCTTAACTGGTATGTGTTACCTATCAATTGATAGAAGACCAGAAATGATAAAAGGCAAAATTAGGGTTTATGCCCTAACGGTGGATCATTTATCATGGTAGGTGAAGAATTCATTTAAATGGGATTTTCAAGTCATTTTCACTTATCAATTTGTGAGCAAAGAAATTTTCAAGTGCAAAGCAACCAAAGGCGATTTGACTTGTGATTCAAAGTGAATTGAAATCTAGTAGAAGAATTCTAAGATATTTGCAACCTATTAGTGAAGAAAACCAAGCGGTGTTCCAAGCAACCAAAGTGGTGTGTTGCTAGCTAGTGTCAAAGCCCTAAATCTCGATTCGCGAAGGTATTTTTCGAGTTTGTTTGTTTATCATGGCTTTTGCATCGCACTCCAGTTCTAGTACACCTATTGATTCAGTGGATTTCATACAAAAGAAGATGAAATACAATTCCCTATCCCAGATACCCGTTGGTGTTATAGTTGAGGAAGGTATTTCAAATTATATTGATTGTAAATTGGAAGACCTAGGATCTCTAGTGATCCATTCTCAGCTAGGTTTGTTCTGTGGGGATGACAAGAAGATCAAACCTAAATACAACATCCTGGAAAGGAAGAAACTTCACAATGCGGTGTATTTTCTTAAAGAGTTCATGGAAGATCACATCTGCATTATCCTGAGCAGAGTGCATGGAGACAAAATGTATCTCGAGAGGACACATGACATTACACCCGAAGCTATTCATGTCGTCACCAGTTTCTGCAATATTGGTGAGGTGTCAGCCCTAAGGAAATTCATCAAGACTGAAATGACTAAGCTCACTGGCTCAGTGAGCGACCAATGGGGAATGACCGTCAACACCATCAAGGATGATTTGGTCAAGTATGCTTGCATGGTGATTGGATACCGAACATTCTATGCTAGCAAAATTAACTTTGTCTCTGTTGCTGTGGTGAATGTTGCCTACAAAATGATCATAGAAGATGCCTCATTTGATCTATGCACTTGTATGCAGAGGCAATTTTTGGTAAACTTGAAGTCTATCAAACAGGACAATGCCTTAAGATTCAAATTTGGATAACTGTTGGTAGGTTTGTTTTTCTACTTTCAAGGCTATTTTCCTAGAGTGAGTGATATTCAATGGTCTGCTGACCAACTAGTTACCAAACAAATCAGAGAAAGTCTTCAAGTGGTGGGAACCGGTTATCCTGAAGTCTTGAACAAATACTTTGATGAATTCAAGCGGAAGATGAGCTAGAGGATGAGGATATTTGGCGATATTGTCAAGAAGTATGAAGAGGCCATCTGCTTTACCATCAAAGTAGATGAGTGCATAATGCAGGCGGTTGAGCTCAAAAAGGAAAAAGTGGAGCCCATGGGATATGAGGTGATGTATGATATGGTAGATGGGTATGCCTCTACCGTACTTGCCTCGCCTCTTGATCCTAAGAAGAAAATAACTGACACTTACTTGGAAAGGATAAAACCAGTTGAAGAACCTTCAGTGAAGAAGGGAAAGGCAGTGCCCTCGGTATCGGCACCAGTTACCTCTGCAAGTCCTAAAGTGACCAAGCGGTCACCCGCCAAGAAGAAACCGGAAGTTGCACCTGCTAAGGTCTTTGAAAGAAAGAAAAAGACTAAGAGCAACTCACTAGATTATGAGGATACAGAACCTAAAGTGCAGCCTAAAAAGACTAGGTAAACAAGGAAGAAGACAAAGACAACTAGCAATGAACCGACATCGTCAGCACCGGTAAATATAGACATTTCCTCTCACAAACCATTGACACATTGTCAAAGGACTATCAAGAATATTAGGAGAAAAGTGTTAAGTGATTTAATAGATCATTTTGATGATTTTAATGACAATGAAAAGGAGGAAGTCAAACAGGAAGTTATTCAGTTTCTATGTATTAATGACCGCTCACCATCATAAATTAGATCTATGACACCAGATTCTTTATACAATTCTTTAGATAACAAATGGTGCATTGCCATAGAAAAGGAACAGGAAATAAGAGAGGAAATCTTTGCACAATATTTTCCTGATGTGTCAAATTCAGAGTTCTATGAAATTATGGATAAATATAAAGACCTCTTCTTCATGAGAAGAAGAAGACTCTTGTTACTCGAAGGGAAAGTCTCTGAAGTGGTGAAAGACACACACTCACATGCCAAAGTCACTCTGAGATTGCACCAAGTGTTTGAAGCGAACAAGAAGACTGAACAAGAACCAGAAACCAGATAACCGGATGAGGTGTATGATAGTGAAGGTGAACTGGTTACTACACAAATGGACACTATTGACGTTGATGCTTTGGATGGTGAAGATATCACTCCAGATGAAGCAAAGGAAAAGGGTGATAAAGAGAGAGTAGACAAGGAAAATCAAGATAAAGAAAAGGCAGAGAAGCAGAAATAGGACAAAGAAAAGGCTGACAAAGTGCAAGCAGAGAAAGAGAAAAAGAAAGATGAAGAGAAGAGGAAACAAGATGAAGAGAAAGAGAAACAAGCAGAAGATGAGAAGAAGAAACAAGAAGAGGAGAAGAAGAAACAGGAAGAGGAGAAGAAGAAAGAGGAAGAGAAGGAGAAGGAAGAAGAAAGGAAGAAGGATGAAGAGAAGAAAAAGAAAGAAGTAGAGGAAAAAAAGAAGGCAGAAGAGGAAAAGAAAAAAGCCAAAGCAAAGAAGGAAGCGACAAAGAGAACACATGTGGAGACACCAAAGGCAACCGGTAGTCAAGCCAAACCAGTTGACATTACTAGTCCTATTGACCTCCAATATGCAAATGAATCAGAGCTGCTCCAAAGCATTAAGCTTGCACAAGAGCGACTGGAAGCATTAAGGAGGAAAAAGGAGCAAGATGTTATTCAAACTGCGGTTGAAACTCTTACCAGTTTGATTCCTGGTACTAACCTCCCCAGTACCGATTCCTCTTTGGCCCAACTAAAACTTCTATGCTCAGTTGTGGAGGACCAGGTACAATTCCTGGAAGAGGTTGCTGAAGCTAACGCATAGAATAAGCATCAAAAGGCACTAAACACTACCTTAGTGAAGAAACTGAATGAGCTCGGGTCTGAACTTCAAAAAGAGCAGAAGGACATAAGAGATGCTATGGATGAGGGAAAACTATTGCTCAGTAAGATAAGACAACCCCATCTATTTTGTGATGATGTGCTTGCACAAAAGGAAAAACTGCAATCTGATTTGCAGGAATATTTAAGCACCTTTAAGATGCCCTATAATTCCTTCACTACATATGGGCAAATTGTTCACCAGTTTTAGCTCCAGTCTGCCAGAATCGAGTTGGAGATTAGCAACCGGATGAGAGATTTGCAAGAACTTCAACTGGTTCTACTACCTAGACTGCAAATACTTCAGAAGTGCTATCTTAATCTGGATGCCTTAACGATCACTCAAGAGATGAGCACAATTGATGCCATGGAAGAACAGGTATCCCAGATGCAAACAGAAAGTGAGGTGGCTACCTCATTACTTGAATCATGGTCTTTATCCATGAAGACCTTTATGCGGGATTTTAAATCGGTTTTAGATAAGTTTCACTCATTATTGTCATAAACATTTATTATATTAATGATAATGAGAAACAGGGGTTATTCTGTAGTACTTTGTCATTGTTGACAAAGGGGGAGTAGTATTTTGTATTTAAAATTTTGATGAATGTTATGTATACTTTCATGTTATCTCTCTAAGGGAGTAGTATACATTGTATTTTCTACAAAAGGGATAGTGTATATCCTTAGGGGGAGTAATTTTGATTATGGCATATTTTTTGTTGTAAAACACTTAGATGTCAAATTTTTTCCTAAGTGTTGCCATCAATGCCAAAGGGGGAGATTGTTGGCATTTTTTATGATGATGTTGTGATTGTCATTGATGGACACGCACTTGCTTTGAGATCACTTTTTGTATGTATGAGTTATGCTCAACCGGTAATTGTTACAACCGGTATTATGTATTATAGTCTTTAGACTATCGGTGTTTTGCAGAAAGTGTTTACCGATCTCAAGCGGTATGAAGACCCAAAGCGATATGAAGACCTCAAGCGGTCTGAAGGAACTAAAGCGACAGTTATCATTTTCCCTGTCTTCATTTTTGACAACCAGTAATCAGTTAAATGTATGAACCGGTATTACTTTGTGATGAGTTACCAACCAATATTTTTGTGATGAGTTATCATCCACCGATACTTTGGCGGTGATTTTGTGCTATGTTACCAAATGTGTCCAGATGCACTGAACCTAGGAACTTGCAATGTAATCCTATTGGACTGACATGAAATCAGATTCCTTTATAAGGACATCATGTCTAGGGTTTTAGGTGTAGAAAGGGTTTTAGAAGTGTATGAGGTTTTTGTATGTGCGATCATAGTAGAGAAGATTAGGTCTGTGTGAAGAAGCAGAGTGTGGAGATATTGAAGACTGAAGTAATGCTAAAATGCATTAACAATGAGCTATCAAGGATCTAACCAAGCATACTGTGCTAGTATTTAGATCAATCACTTGTTGATTACTCACATCTTCAACAAGTCTGAAACCCTTAACCGGGTAGGCCTGACAAAGCCTTTGTAAATCCTCTAATGAGGTGGTTCACAACTGTGGATCTAAAATCCTCTCACAAGGTAGTCTTTAATTAGACTTATCTCCTAATGAAGATCGAGATTCCTAACAGGATCTATTCTAGTGAAGAACATTGTATGACCTTAACCGGTCTGGTTTCTATTCTGCAGATAGTTACTTGTGAGTTTTAGCTCATCATGGTTTTTCCCATCTGGGTTTCCACATCAAAACCTCTTGTGTTATGGTGATTGTGCTCTTGTGGGTGAATGTTTTATTTGATGTTTGGATTGTCTTTGTCTTAACCGGTTTGTTAGTAAATTTGTTATACCGATTGACTACTAAATTGTTAAGTGTTTAAGTTCAGTAATTTTTGGTATACTAATTCACCCCCCCCTCCCTCTTAGTATTCATCAAAATGATTTTTCTCAAAATGATATGCAAATGTGAACAAAAACTAATATTAGATGCTATGAAATGAGAATGATTTATTTTAGTCCAAAATGATAATATATGTTATTTATGCTAAATGCTCTTCTCTAAAATTCACTATAATGTAAATGCATACAAGTTTTCAGGATTTGGATTATGAAGAAATAGGCTCTATTTATAGGAAATATGGAGCAATGGATGGTTGAGATTGAGTAATCTCAACAAGGGTCAGGATTGAATGATATTCAATCCATGAGAGGGCTTTCAACCCAATCCCATGATGACAAGAGTGAATATGAGATAGGTTGAGAGGAGAGGGAAGAAGCATTTAATGCTTGACATGACCTGAGGGTTAACTTGGGAGGTAAGGTTAATGTTAGGTTGAGTGAATAAATTCATTATCCAAAGAATAAAGCTTTTATCCAATGGATAAACTCTTGTGCAAGAGTTAGTGAGGATAACCATGTCAAAGCAATAAATGCTTGAGGAGACACATGGGTTACATGAGGGTTGATTTAGGGGTCAAAGTCCCTAACCATGGGTGCAAGTGGATTTAACCATAAATGGTCATGTAAGAGCCATTAGTGGTTTGGAAGACTTTAGAGGTTAAATTGTTGAACACACAAAACAATAAATGCTTTTCAAAGACTTTAGAGTCTTTGAGAAGTGACTTCAAGTTGCTTAGGAATGTGACAATATTTAGGGGATGGATTAGGCTAATTAGGAAGGGTTTAGAAGAATCTAGAAGAGGGTTAGGATTGCAAGTGGGTTTGGTGGGTGAGAGAAAATAGGATTTTTATCTAAAATAAAATTCATTTATTTCAATAAATAGGTGCAAGTTGCATTTTTAGGAGAATGCAAGTGGGGTGGATTTTAATGATTTAAATAAATGTTTTATTTAATTTATTTAAAAGAGGAAAGGGGATGTAATTGAATAAATAGGATTTATTCATTTAATTGATTGTGAATTTGGTTTATTGAATTAATTAAAATAAATTGAATAATTTATTTAATTAATAGGAGAATGATTTTGAAGATGAATTAATTAAATATTAATTTAATTAACTGATGGCTAGTGGGTTTTTAATCAAATAAATAGAAAATATTCATTTAATTAAAATGGACAGATTTATGTGACTAGACTAGTTAATTCTATCAGATTCTCAATGTATCATAGTAGAGAGGTGGAAAAACTTGGCATTCCTATTACTAGAAGCTAACCAAGTAACTCTTGACCTTTGCTTCCAAACTCCTCTTCCTTGGTAATAATGTCATGGTATTTGGAAAGAACATTATTTTCTCTAGCTAGATAACCATCCTTATAACCTTCTTCCTAGATTTTGTCTTGGATCTTTTTCAACTCCATCTGGATGGCAGTATTGTTGATGAATATGTGCCCAAAAGAATCCTTGTTCCATTTTTTGATATTCTTCTTTACCTCTTCGAGCTTCTTTGCAACTCTAAACATGGGAGAACCATTGATACCAATATTCCACCACTGTTTAACTCTATCATGAAGAGAAGGATGAGAAAGCCACATTTTCTCAAATCTAAACGAGAAATTTCTTTTATTTGAAAAGGAGTTAGCAACAAAACTGATTGGATAGTGGTCATAACCAATTCTTGAAAGTGTTGAAAGAGAACACAAATAATTACACAACCAATCATTAGAAAGTAGAACTCGATCAAGTCTAACCTATATAAGATCCTTACCAACTCTTCAATTAGTCCAGGTGAAGGAGGTGCCTTAGAGATCCATGTCAATCGGGTCATGGTTGTTGATAAACTCCAAGAGGTCCAATTTACTATCCAACTGCACTTGGGATCCACCATTTTTTTCTGAATCATTGTTCGGGGTGTTGAAATCGCCCATAACAATCTAGTTTTCATTAGGGTATTTGGCTCTAAATTCAGCTAAAGACTTCCAGAATTTTATTCTTGTAGATTTACAGTTTGGACCATATATATTAGAAAGAATATAGCTAAAATTATTTCCGACATGATGAAATTTTGTAGCAACATTATTAGAATCTTCCCAAATAGGGATACCACTAATAATATTAAGATTCCAGAATGAGGCAATTCCTCTAGAAGCCCCCTCAGAGTTGTTACCATGAACACCATTAGAGATGAAAAACTTTAATCTTTCCACTATATCCTTTGGTATTTTTGACTTTTGGACTAGAAAAATATCTGGTTTGTGATCTCTAATTAGATTGCTTAAAATTTATTGTTTATGAGAAATATTTAGTCCTCACATATTCCATGACATTATCTTTATTGCTTACTTGGAGTCAGGTTCTTACAAATATCAAGGATAGTGCATTGTATCCCATCTGAAATGTCTTGGCTACTATCTTTCTCTCTATGCCATCTTTAAGATTTTCTCCCAACACTTCCTCTTGGCCCCATATAAGCTCTAGTTTTGTTCCTAGTGGTCATACCAGGAGCTGGCATTTTCTTAATCCTTTCCTTCTTGATGATTGTAGTGAACCCACTGTCCTCTTTGTAATTTGTTTCTTCCACACTCAAGTTCTCTTTGCTCAAATCATAATTTCTCTCTTTAGACTTTCCATCTATTTCCTTTTTCGACATTGAATTCTGGATGTGGTCCTCAGAGGTAGGATCAACAACATCTCCCAATACATACTGACCATCATGAGGGAATATAGATTTGACATAGCTGGTAGTTTCATTTGAGTCGTGTGACACATTCTCACTTTGACTATTCAAATCTTCCTCTGAAGACGGGATGGGAGAATCAGGGATCGCCTCATGGAAAGTCTCTTTTCTATGTTCCTATTTTTCAACATGACTAGGGACCTTATCTTCATTCTAAGAAGAATCACTACCATTCTTTTCCCCTTTTTGACAAGAGATCACATCAGAATATTTTCTTTCAAGTTGGGCATTTCTATTTGCCTCCATTGGATGCCCCCTTCTATCAAGGGTAGAGTTATTTCCAGCCAACACTTCCTTGGTACTATGAGTATCCTTAGGGGTTTTTCTTTCTAGAGGATCACTCTTAGCTTTCCAGAATTTTTTTGCTGTGCCTTTTGGTTTCATAGCATTGTTCGGACAATATTTTACCCAATGACCTAATTTTTTACAGTTGAAACAAACAAAATGAAGGGTCTCGAATTCAATCGGTTGAACCCATTTCCCTAGCTTAGAGAGAATCTCAATCAAAGAGGGGAGATCAGTGGATTGAACAATACTTACACAAATCCTGGCAAAGACCAACCTCTTCCTAGTAGCAGTCACTTGATCTATCGATAATAGCTCCCCCAAAGAGCTTGCAATTCCTCTAAACACATCTTCATTCTATAATTTCATGGGGAGCCCAGGAAGCCTGATGCAAATTGGGAAAACTTCATAGAAATTTTGAGAGTCAAGACCATTAGGAGCCCATTTTTTTAAAGCCAATGATGACTTGCCAATAACCCAAGGCCCTCCACAAGAGACAACTGAAATATCCTCTTTGCATGAAAATGAGAAGGAGAAGAAACCTTTAAGAAAAGCAGGAACCTCCACTTGCCCTTTCAAGCATCATTTCTTTCTCACAAACTCTCTAACAACTTATATATTTGGCCTTGGACCCATAAACTTCCCCACCAAAGATAAAGCCATCAAGGAAATATTGTGGTCGATCACCGTGTATGGGACCGATATTAAAACACAACCACTGTTGGGGTCTGAGGAAACCTTTACAGGTGGAAATGAGAATTTACCATTTGGTTTAACTCCAAAAAGATAAACCCAATATTTTATTTCCCCAACCTCTTTCCTGCTCAAATTCAAATTTGAATTTTGAGGGTTTCTACCAAAAATAGAGTCACCGACACTGGGCCCCAAGGTGAAACCATCTTGTGCATTGTTAGTAGGGCCCCTGGCAACACATGAATCCTGTTGGGGAAAGTTCAAACCATTGTTAGAAGTCAAATTCATACCTGGGTCCACCTAAGGCGATGGGTCACGAGGAAAAGGAACCCCGCTCTCTGTTCTTACTCCCGTGACAACTCCAATAAAGGGTGGAAAACCAACTATCTGTCCTGGATCATTCCTATAATACAAATTATAGTTTAATAATGACAATAATTTTAGATATTAATTCATGATTAGATTTGATAATCAACAAAGTAATTATTTGAGGCTAAAGACTTTGTATGAGGGGTTGGTGAGCTTTTACAAGAAGAATATCCATTGGCAAAGAACACAACCCTCCACTCAAACCGATGGGTATATATGCAACATATCGACCTTTACAAGAGGGGTGGAGAATATTATGGAAGTGTCATGTCCCGCCTATTAATCACCAGTAATTGTCTTCAAATAACGAGAACATAATATAAAATCACGAAGTCTTATAAATGAGACAATTTTCTGGTAATTCAAACCTCCACAATAAGAAGGAAACGAGAAAAAGATAAGGAGAAAATATAGGAAAAAAAAGAATTGTTCAAGAAGACATTCAACCCAAATACATGCATAAGATAACTATATGATAAATGAAATTGGTCTCTACAATAAATAATTAGTTTATAGGCATAGTCACAATAAATATAATATAATAATACAATTGATCATTAGTGGAATGATCATTCAAAAGGATATAATTGAGTAATGTAGTTTATTATCTAATAAATAATAATTATTATATAGTATACATAATAAATACTACAATCTGATACATGAACATTATCATCTATATAATAAGAATATAAATGTGATGGGAATTAATTCTATGATGATGATAAATTGAAATATAATGTGATGAATTTAACTTATAAAGTTCATAATGAATGTAATGTAATGTTGTCATGAAATATGATATAACACAATATGATGGACAATATAAGGATTGATTAATATGATGGTATAATAATGTTAAACTAAGGGAACTTGTAACTCCTACAAGACAGTTATAAAATCATATCAATTACAAACTCGTTGCTTAATGTATGTGGGACCCTCTCTTAAGTATGCCACTCCATAGTGGATGCCTAACCCCTGCCACATGGAGCCAAGAAGGTGGTTGTGATGAGGGAGAACAGTGACAGGACACCACCTTGAGTATGCCACGCCATGATGGATGCTTAACACCTGCCACATGGAGCCAAGAGGGATGCAACATTTGCTCTTAGGCCTAGGGTGGAGGGTCTCTTGGACACCCTATCCAGCTAGCCTACCCTAGTGCACTAAGGATTGAATAATAAAGAATGGAAACTAACCTACAATCTGATTTTATCTAACAAATATAATACTAATGGTCTTTAATACATTAAATAATTGTATCACTCAATCTAATTCAATAGTACATATTTCAGTTTATAAGTATTACTTCATATGTGTTCTCTAATTGGCACTCCCATAAACTTAATAACCTATTTTAGATTTGGGAAAATTTAGGTTAATTTGAAGTATAACTAATTAGGGGTTATTATAATTTAATTAAATTTTGTAGCTTATGCAAATGTTTCAATATGTCTTCATTTCATGGATACATGTCCTATCACCCTCCATTTCATGAAAATTTTGTTCATGTACCTTCTTATTATCCATATCAAACTAAGCATGCGGCTAGTTTTACTTCAAATAATTTTTGTACAATAAACTATCAATGTGCTCAATATGCTTATGACCCACCCATCCTTGCACCAACTTACTGGTGTTATGCACATGCTCCTAATCATCTTCAAGAAGCCCTTTTCATGCCAAAACAACATGGTTACTATCCTAAGATGACAATATGAGAACTGATGACATAAAATATATATTGTTGTCCCTCAATGAGTAGCTAAATGACATCAAGAGGCAACAAGAGTTTGAGTTATAGTAGGAGGACTTGGCACTGAGCTCATCTTCATGGGGTAAGAGATGGAGGCACACATATACCAATATGAGGATGGAGTTGCAAAAGAGACTATTGCAATAGGGGAGAAAATGAAGCTATTACTTTCCCAAGCTCAAATATTAGATGCCCAATTAGCGTCTTGCATTTTTGAGAAACTTGTGAAGGAGGAGGTTTCTAAGTTTAAGTTTCCAAGTTTCAAACAAGGTGAGTGTCATGAATCCTCAAGTCATTTAAATTTGAACTTTCAAGATTTAGAGATACTTTACCTTTGCAAGAAACTGTCTATTCAAACTCAACCATTGATTACTTAAGAACAACCTCCTCAGGAGCTCATTCCTCCTTAAGAAACTCAACAAACCTTGCAAGTTTCCCTTCCAAAATAGTCCTCTTGTCCTAGCACTCTGTCTTTTCCTAGGTGAGTTTGTTGTTTGGAAAAGTAGTTTGTTTAATGAGTAAGGGAAGTTGAAGCTAGAGAGAAAAGAAGAAGTTGATGTTGGTGAAATTTCATGACTCGAAATGAAAAAAATCATATTTATTACGGTAGGGTGATGAGTACAATCAATTGGAGCAATGTGATATTGAACAAGAAAAAGGTTCTCAACATGAAGTGTTGGCTATTTTGTTTGATGAACTTCTATTTTTGTTGAAGATGAGGAAAAATACCAATACCTATGTCGACAAATTAGTTGGACAATGAGATATCAAGCAAGAAGGGGCTAATGAAAATAAAAATCTTACTTTTTCGTTTGATGAATTTTGTTGTTTTGTTGACAAAGATGAAGAGAGAGTATAAATGTTCACATCAACACAAGTTTTGGAGTAGTTGGAAGATATATATGACCATGATAATGTATTGATCTATATGGAGGAAATTGAGGATAGCCTTGTTTTTCAAAATAGACAAATTGACACACAATATTGATAGTATAGATAAATATATTAAATTATAATTCCTACCTCAAGAAGATTCCCTTGATAAATGTACAACTCAAAAAATAACTAAATAACTATATATATAGAAAAAAATCTTATATTTTATGTTTGAATTTAATACACACACACACATGTATATGTATGTATGTATGTATGTGTAGACACGCACACACATAGTTGTTTAAGAAAAAAATACCTCAAAATATATATATTTTGAATTGTTTGTATTTTTTATGATAAATTTTGAACTAAAATGATATTCTAGATGATATAGTCACTATGGTTGGAAATCTCAATCAAGGGATTCCTAGCCACATAACTAAAGACTTACTACAAGAATAGAAAATTCAAGATACAACTAAGTAGAAATAAGTTGAGTATATTTCATTAAAATGGGCTTTTGCCATAGATTATAATGGGTTGTGCCCTTTATATATTGAGTTATTTAGCTTTTGATGTACATAAGTCCACATGTAGGTGGCCTTTCTACTCCCCCTCACTTTGTTCTCTGAGCTATAAACTTTAATGGGAGCTCCAAAGGGCCCTAAAACCCATCAACCCAACAACAACTACCTTCATTTCTTTGACATTTTTCTCAACTTAAATAGTCACACGAGATTTGTTTGTTTGATGCCACAATACTTGTCATCAAATCGAACGAATTTTGTTCTATGGCTCTGCAATGTCAAGCATGATTGTCAATCTTGTTTCTCTTTCTATCCTCTTCTAACACCAAGATCCTAAAGGCAATACGATCAAAAAATATTTGTCAACTCATCTAATTGACTTGTGGCTTGAGGCCACTAATAGTTCTTGGTGCAGGGGCACCAAGTGGACATAAGGAGTCCAATCCATGAGCAATTTAATCTTTCTTGTTTTGCATGTAATAAGGATTTTAAGATCCAAGTGGAACAATATAATGTTTGTAAGGATTTATAGCCATCTTGTTTATCTAGTCATGTAATAGGATCTAGGGGGTCAACCTTGGTCACACTTGTTCAAAAAGACCAAGATGAGTCTTGAAAGATGTCATTTATGTTATGTGGTCATATTTGACTCCTATGTAATGGTTTTGTGTTGTTTTGGTTGGTTGTAAGGCCAAGAGTGCAAAGTTGTAAATTATTGTCAAACTGTCATGACAACTTTTGTGGTTAGGTGGTCTCCCACTTAAGTCTGACATATGTTATATGGTTCAAATTTCAGTTGTGGGCATTGGGAGACATTGGATGATGCATATAAAAGCCTCTGAGGCCAAACTTGTATGATTTATGAAGATTTGATGAATGAGAAGTCATCTTTGTTGCAGGAATTTGTGTCTCAAACCGTGTATTCTTTTTGTTTCATTATTGTTTCCGATTGGTGAAGGAATTTAATATGTTTGGAGGGTTGAAAAAGTGTTATATCTAACATCTCCAAGTCATTGCAAGGGTTGAAATAGAGTTTGGATCCAAGGGATTGATTTTCTTCAGTTCCAGGTTTTGAGAAAACCCTACCGAGGGTTTCATAAGACATGGTTGGTTCCAAACATTCCCAAGAGTGAAAATTCCTCAAACTCAAGGGGATGTTGGGCCAACAGGTGTATCATATGATGGTAGGGTTGATAGAGGTGGTCGTGAGTGAAGGAGAGAAAAAGGTGCACTAAAATGCTTGGCATTGTGTAATGGCAAGAAATTGAAGAGGGGTAGATTGGTTTGAGGGAAATCAGTTGAGTGCAGACCCAAAATTCTAATGGAATCCTTGGTTTTGACACATTTTCTGATTTTCCAAATGGTTTTTAAGTTTACGTGAGTCCATTCTAGAGGGTTTTCTTTGTAAAATAGGCCTAATCGGGGCTCTTGACCAATTAGGATAGGTAGTATTATGTGCATTTGGTCCAAAGGAATCCTACTTGAGTTTGTTATATGTTATAGAGGGCTCAAAAGGGTACTCAAATCTGCAATTTGTTTGTCAAGTGGTTTGGGAAGTTTGTGAGTTATTACCCAAAGACTCAAAACTAGGGCTATAAGGATTGTGAAGCCTTTGTGAAGAACAAGGATATTAGGAAGTTTGTAGACCACTTCCAATGCATGAAACATGTCAAGAGGGATGTGAAACGACATGGTATGAAGGTGGTTTGGGTCTGTACATTCTTGTTGGTGTTTGATCTTTTGAGTGCATATGGCCTAGTGTGAGTAAGGGCTATAGGTAGAGGTATGTTGTCTAGTATTGAGTGATGTCCACCATTGGTGTTGTGAGTTTGTTGTAAGGTTGATTTGTGGAAGTAATCCCTTTTTGATTGATCAATTGGAGCAAGTTGAGTGAATGTGTTGGGATTGGGAATTCTACCTAGTTTCCCCGTGCCTCTACATCATAGTGGTATCAGAGCATGTTTAGATCACTTGGGATAGGTGGTCTTGGTGCATGTCAGCATCAGGGAGTGAGGAAGAGGTTGGCACGATGCCTCTAAAGGAAATGTCACAAGAGGAACTGAAGAAGATGTTTGGGGAAATGTTTGAAGCCAAAGTGAAGGAGTTAGAGAAGGCTAGGGACAAAGGGAAGAAAGGAGAATGTGATCCTTATGAGGAGAAAGAAGGGGGAGCATAAGGAGGAACCCCTGGGTAGGAAGTTTAGTTGTCTGTAGATCAGAAAGAATTTGTGGAATCCCTGAATGCAGTTAGCCAGAACTCCTTAGGTGGCAAGGATGACATTCCCATATTTTGTGGAGCATGGGACGCAGATGAGGTCTTGGATTGGATTGAGGCCTTGAATAATAATTTTGAATGTAAAGAGATCCCTGACAACAAGAGGGTCATGGTTGCTAAGTCCAAGATGAAGGGTGAAATACTCACATGGTGGAATTGTTTGCAAGGTGACAGAGTCAAGGAAGGGAGAAGTATGATAACCTCTTGGGATAGAGTGATGGACAAGATAAAGGCAAGCTTTGTCCCTATGGATAATGAGGTTCAGATATATAGGAAGATGCAAAGTCTAAGGCAAAAGGATCTTGATGTAAGTGCCTATACTGAGGAATTTCACAAGTTGAGTCTCAGAACCAAGTACCATGAAGAAGAGTCATAGACGGTAGCAAGGTACTTGAATGGGTTAAAGTATAGTATCCAAGATGAAATCAATATTATAGCCCCTGATACAGTGAGTAAGTGTTATCATTTGGCACTGAGAGCAGAGGAGAAGTTCAAAAGGAAGTCTGATCAAAGTGGTAGAGGTAGAGGAGCAGGAAAGAAATTCAAAGGGAAATGAAACTTTGGTGGTAGAGGTCAACCATAGAAGGGTCGGGGTGAATCTAGTTCAATTGAGCAAGGAGGCTCCAATTTCAAAGGAGGATTTAGAGGAAGGAGATCTAATGACAAAGGGAGAGGATCAGAAAAAGGTCCTTTCACGGGGAAGTGTTACACTTGTGGTAAAACATGCCACCCATTCTATAGATGTCCAGAGAAGAGCACCTCAAACTCTCAAGGTGGAGAGAGGAGAACACATTTGACCCTAGAAGATGACTGTCAGAGTGTGAAGTCACCCGCAAATAAACATGGAGAAGTAGGAGAGAGCCTAATTGATGCAGGAGCACCGGTCTAGTTCTTACCGGTTGGGAAGTTTTCACTAGAATTACTTGAGAGCGTGGAATTTCTTCTAGTTTGAGTTTTTAGCGTTGTGGTTTTGGGTTTATTCCCTTGTGTTTGTGGTCTTTGTTGTGTTCGAGTTTCATGGCATTTGGCTTTGTTCCCGGTGAGTTATCGATTCCGATATTGGCTCGGTTGATATGTTCTTATGGGTTAGTCTAGCAGTGAGTTGGATTGGGTTGCGGTTGACCTCTGTGACTTATGGATTGTCAGAGATGTTGCTTTGGGATTTGGCTGGTATTTCCAGAGGTCCATGATCGTTTTATGTTTTGTTTTTGTTCTTAGTGATTTGAGTTAACATGTTACCATTGCACGTTTCATGAACCGGATGGTCTTTGGGCCGACTTGATTGAGTTGTAATTATTTGTGGACAGTATAAATGGAAGTTGGTGAATTGTTTGAGGAGATAGAAGTTAGAAGATAGAAGACATAGTTATGAGATTGAGCGAAGATGTAGATCCGACGGGATTGTGATCTAGTTGGACTGAGGCCGAAAGCCTGAGGTCTGGATTAGGGTAGAACCGACAGACTATTTCTGGAAGACGATCTATTATGATGATGATATGTGGATCTTGTAATTGTTTTATAAGCATTATTTATATCTTGGATTGTGTTCCAGCATGTGGCATGTGTAATCCTTCAAACTGTAATAAGATTTATTCAAGTTATTTATCAGTTATGTGTTTTGTGTTGTTACTAGTTGTTCTTGTTGTTGTTATGTTATCGGTTACCGGTATATCTTGCATGGTTTATGTGTTAAGATGCAAGGTTGGGTTGTCCTTCATTGGATCTCCCTTCCTTGACTGCATCAAATGGTATCAGAGCTAGTTTGTGAACCTGTTGTTGGACATAGTGTTGTTTGTGCACCAGTTGGTTGGAGAGAAAATTGAGGCAACTTATGGACTTGTTCAGATTGCTAAATGTGAGGTAGAGCAAGGTTTGCAGGTAGACCGCCGATCCTAGAGCTTGAGCTTGAGGCAGTTAGTGGGTGGAGACTTGAACCGATCATCGATTGAGGAAGGTTGTAGTTTGGACCGGTAGATCATCGTAGAGAGGCAATCAGAAGCTATAGATAGATCGTTGAACCCCCTGAGGTAGTTACAAGTACCCACTAACCGATCTCCAAACCGGATCAAGTGATGGGACTCACTTTTCAATTAACCCCGAGAGTTTGATGCAGGAGCACCGGTCTAGTTCTTACCGGTCGGGTAATTTTTCAGTAGAATTACTTGAGAGTGTGGAATTTCTTCTAGTTTGAGTGTTTAGTGTTGCGGTTTTGGGTTTATTCCCTTGTGTTTGTGGTCTTTTTCGTGTTCGAGTTTCATGGCATTTGGCTTTGTTCCCGATGAGTTATCGATTCTGGTATTGGCCTGGTTGATATGTTCTTACCAGTTAGTCTGGCAGTGAGTTGGATCAGGTTGCGGTTGACCTCCATGACTTGTGGATCATTGGAGATGTTGCTTTGGACCTTGGTCGGTATTCCTGGAGGTCTGTGCATCATTTTATGTTTTGTGTTTGTTCTTAGTGATTTGAGCCGACATGTTACCATTGCACGTTTCATGAACTGGTTGGTCTTTGGGTTGACTTGATTGAGTTGTAATTATTTGTAGACGGTATAAATGGGAGTTGGTGAATCATTTGTGGAGATATAAGTTAGAAGATAGAAGATATAGTTATGAGATTGAGCAAAGATGTAGATCTGGCATGATTTTGATCTGGTTGGACTGAGGCCGAAAGGCTGAGGTCCAAATTAGGGTAGAATCGACAGACTGCTTCCGAAAGTCGATCTGTTATGAGGATGATCTATGGATCCTATAATTGTGTTGTAAGCATTATTTATATCCTTGACTACATTTCAACATGTGGCATGTGTAATCCTTTAGACTGTAATAAGATTTATTCAAGTTGTTTACCAGTTATGTGTTTTGTGTTGTTATAGGTTGTTCTTGTTTTTGTTCTGTTACCATTTACTGGTATATCTTGCATGGTGTATGTGTTAAGATGAAAGGTTGGGTTGTCCTTGACTTGGTCTCCCTACCTTGACTGCATCACTAATGATGAGGAGGACATTTCTAAAGGCACCAATTCCTCAATAACCCCCACAAAGGAAGACCATCTTTAGGACTACATGTAAATCCAGAGGTAAGGTATGTCAAGTGATTGTGGATTCTAGTGCAATAGATAACCTAGTGTCTTTAGAAATGGTAGACAAGTTACATTTGAGAAGGATTCATCATCCTTATCCATATAAAGTTTCATCGCTGACTAAGGGACAACAGACCCTAGTTGATGAGCAAGCTTGGGTTGATTTCTTCATTGGGGGATACAAGGATGAGATTCTTTGTGACATTGCGACCATGGATGCTTGTCATTTGCTTCTTGGGCGTCCTTGGTAGTATGATGTGAAGGCCCAACATGATGGGAAAAGGAACACCTATGTCATCACAAAAGATGGTAAGAAATTCACCTTACACCCTAATCTGGATAGTAAAAATGGTAAAGAAGATGAATCAAAGGTGATGATAGTGGGAGGGAAGGAAATGTTGTAGACATTGAAGAATGAGAAACTAGGCTTTGCATTGGTCTTGAAGCCTAAAGATGCAGTAGACAAAAAGGGGAAAGAGATCCCAAAGGAGATACAAAAAATATTGCAACAGTTTGATGGACTTTTGCAGGAGGATATGCCTAACTCCCTCCCACCTATCAGAGACATTAGCCACCACATAGACTTCATCCTTGGGGCTACCCTGCCTAATAAGGCAACATATAAGATGATTCCCTCACAAAATGTAGAGATTGCCAACCAAATCCAAGAGTTGATGAACAAGGGATAGATTAGGGAAAGTCTAAGCCCATGTGCAGTACCCACTTTCTTAGCACCCAAGAAGGATGGGACATGGAGGTTGTGTACAGACTCTAGGGTCATAAATAAGATCACTATTAGGTATAGATTCCCTATGCCTAAGATAGAAGACTTGATGGATTATTTGGGGGGAGCTTTCTACTTCACCAAGATAGACCTAAAAAGTGGTTACCATCAAATAAGAATAAGAGAGGGGGGTGAGTGGAAAACTCCTTTTAAAACCAATGAGGGGTTATATGAGTGGATGGTTATGCCATTTGGACTAACCAATACCCCTAGTACCTTTATGAGGCTCATGAATGAAGTACTCAAGCATTAAATTGGGGTATTTGTGGCAATTTACTTAGATTATATACTCATCTTTAGTAAGACCAAAGAGGAACACTTGAAGCAAGTCAGAATGGTTTTGGAGACCTTGCACAAGGAGAAGTTGTTGATCAATTTGGAGAAATGTGTATTCATAAAGTAGGAGTTGGTATATCTTGGTTTTGTCATCTCCTAAGGAAGAATCAAGATGGATCCATCCAAAGTTGAATCCATATTGAGTTGGCCTACTCCAAGAAAAATGGGTGAGGTAAGAAGTTTTCATGGTTTAACCACTTTCTATAGGAAGTTCATAAGAAATTTTAGCCAAATTTGTGCTCCTATGTTGGAAACTATCAAAGGTGGACAAAAGTGTAAGTTTACATGGACCAAGGCTGCTTATGAAGCTTTTGAAGCATTAAAGAGGAAGGTGTCACAACAACCTGTCCTAACCTTGCCTGATTTTGATAAAGTTTTCCAAATTGAATGTGATGCAAGCCATATGGCCATGGTTGTAGTTCTCAGTCAGGAAGGCAAACCAATAGCCTTCTTCAGTGAAAAATTGAATGAGGCCAAGAGGAATTATTCCTCTTATGATCTTGAGATGTATGATTTTGTCCAAGCACTCAAGAAGTGGCAACATTATTTGTTGCCAAAAGAATTTGTTGTCTACATGGATAACTAGACCTTGAGTTTTCTCAACAGTCGGGAGAATCTTAGCCACAAACATATGAAGTGGGTGGAATCCATCCAAGCTTATACATTCACCCTAAAGCACAATAAATGGGTTGCCAACAAGGTTACAGATTCTCTCAGTAGACGAGTGTTGACAGTGCAGGAGGTGCAGTTGCAAAGTGTGGGGATTGATTCCCTAAAGGTAATGTACGAAGATGATGATGACTTCAAAGAGATTTATAAGGTATGTTTTGGCTTTGCAAATACATACCATGTTGAGTATTCTGAGTTTTTGATTCAAGATGGATTGTTGTTCAAGGGTGGTCAGTTGTGTATCCCTAAGTGTTCAATGAGGGATAATATCATCAAGGAAAAGCATAGTGGGAGTATGAGTGGTCACTTTGGGTTAGATAAAACCTTGGAGCACGTGAGGAGACACTACTTCTTGCCCAAAATGCAATCTGATGTCAGAAGGTTTGTGGAATGTTGTGTTGTATGTCAAAAGGCTAAAGGAGTGGCCACAAATGCAGGACTTTACCAACCCCTACCTATACCCAATAGATCATGGGAGAGCATAAGCATGGACTTTGTAATGGGGTTGCCTAGAACCAAGCAGGGATATGACAATGCTTTTGTTGTTATGGACAGATTTAGTAAAATGGCTCATTTCTTGCCTTGTAAGAGTACCAATGATGCTTCTCACATTGCAGGGATCTTCTTCAAAGAAGTGGTAAGGATTCATGGACTTCCCTTAAGCATTGTGTCTGATAGAGATGTCAAATTTGTAGGTCATTTTTGGAGGACTCTTTGGAAGAAGTTGGGAACAAATTTGTCTTTCACTTTTGCCTACCACCCCCAAATAGATGGGCAGACTGAAGTGGTTAACAGGTCATTAGGAAACCTATTGAGGTGTCTCACAAAACCTCATGGTCAATCTTGGGATTCGATCCTTCCACAAACAAAAATTGCCTACAATGACTTAGTGAATAGAAGCACAACGAAAAGTCCTATCCAAATTATCTATGGCATGAATCCAAGGAGTGTTTTGGAGTTGAGAGAGTTACCCAAGGAGGTCATCTATAGTAAACAAGGTGAGAACTTTGTTGAGGCAATCAAATATGTACATGAGTAGGTTAAGACAAAATTACAAAAGACTGCAGACAAGTACAAGGAACAAACAAATAAAAAGAGAAGGGAAGTACACTTTCAAGTTGGTGATATGGTATGGGTGCATTTGAAAAAGGAGAGGCTACCAAAGGGTAGACACACTAAGTTGATGATTAGGAAGATAGGACCATGCATGATCCTTAAGGCTTTTGGCTCCAATGCAGGTACTGACTCTTTGCAAGAATGATTTCATTGCAGGTATTGTGATAGGTGAAACAACAATAGAAGGTGATGAGTGGCTCAAGGATCTTCCATCCAAGCCACCTTTGAAGCTTGAAAAGATCTTAGATACCAAAGTGGTGAAAAGGACTAGGAATCAGGTTTACAAGTAGTATTTGGTCAAGTGACATAGTTTGCCAGAGGTAAATACAACATGGTTGTATGAGCATGATATTCTGAAGTTTGGATGCAAACTTGAAGATCTCTTCTCAAGAGGACTTGAGAAAAGTTCACCCGAGGAGTATGGTGTAGGGGCACCAAGTGGACATAAGGAGTCCAATCCATGAACAATTTAATCTTTCTTTTTTTGCATGTAATAAGGATCTTAAGATCCAAGTGAAACAATATCATGTGTGTAAGGCTTTATAGCCATCTTGTTTATCTAGTCATGTAATAGGATCTAGGGGTCAACCTTGGTCACACTTGTTCAAAAGGACCAAGATAAGTCCTCAAAGATGTTATTTGTGTTATGTGGTCATATTTGACTCCTATGTAATGGTTTTGTGTTGGTTTGGTCGGTTGTAAGGCCAAGAGTGCAAAGTTGTACATTGTTGTCAAATTGTCATGACAACTTTTGTTGTCAACTTAACAACTTTTGTGGTTAGTTGGTCTCCAATAGTCCTATGGTTCAAATTTAAGTTGTGGATGTTGGGAGACGTTGGATGATGCATATAAAAGCCTCTGAGGCCGAACTTGTATGATTGATGAAGATTTGATGAATGAGAAGTCATCTTTGTTGCAGGAATTTGTGTCTATCTGTGTATTCTTTTTGTTTCATTATTGTTTCCTATTGGTGAAGGCATCTAATGTGTTTGGAGGTTTGAAATAGTGTTATATCTAACATCTCCAAGTGGTTGAAACAAAGTTTGGAGCCAGGGGATTGATTTTCTTCAGTTCTGGGTTCTGAGAAAACCCTATCGAGGGTTTCATAAGACATGGTTGGTTCCAAACATTCACAAGAGTGAAAAATTCCTCAAAATCGAGGGGATGTTGGGCCAACAGGTGTATCATAGCATGGTAGGGTTGATAGAGGTGGCCGTGAGTGAAGGAGATAAAAAAGTGCACTGAAATGCTTGGCATTGTGTAATGGCAAGCAATTGAAGAGGGATAGATTGGTTTGAGGGAAACCAGTTGAGTGCAGGCCCAAAATTCTTATGGAATCCTTGGTTTTGACACATTTTCTGAGTTTCCAAATGGTTTTGAAGTTTCTGTGAGTCTATTCTAGAGGGGTTGCTTTGTAAAACAGGCCTAATAGGGCTCTTGACCAATTAGGTCAGGTAGTATTATGTACATCTGGTCCAAGGTCTCCCACCTAAGTCTGACATAATTTATAGAGGGCCCAAAAGGGTACTCAAATCTTCAATTTGGTTGTCAAGTGGTTTGGGAAGTTTGTGAGTTATTCCCCAAAGAATTAAAAACTAGGACTACAAGGATTGTGAAGCCTTTGTGAAGAACAAGGATATTAGGAAGTTTGTAGACCACTTCCAATGCATGTAACATGTCAAGAGGGATGTGAAATGACATGCTATGAAGGTGGTTTGGGTCTATGCTTTCTTGTTGGTGTTTGATCTTTTGAGTGCATATGGCCTAGTGTGAGTAAGGGCTATAGGTAGAGGTATGTTGTCTAGTATTGAGTGATGTCCACGATCGATGTTGTGAGTTTGTTGTAAGGTTGATTTGTGGAAGTAAGATCTTGTTGATTGATCAATTGGAGCAAGTTGAGTGAATGTGTTGGGATTGGGAATTCTACCTAGTTTCTCTGTCTCTGCATCAGTTCTCAGTTTACCTCATTTTTCCAACACATGCTACAATGCAGTAGCTTCAGAGGTCTTATGAGAAAACCATCCAACAATGCTTTTGTAGCCTTTATTTTATTGGGCTAATTAATCGGTCTTTAATATTTTCTTCAAATTTAAAATTCCACCTAATACCACTAAAAGCCAAAAAACCTTGGCCTCCTCTAATCCAAGAGCAAATATGGATCCTCTATCTTCACATGTTTCATCAAAC
Source organism: Cryptomeria japonica (assembly GCF_030272615.1). Classification (NCBI taxonomy): domain Eukaryota; kingdom Viridiplantae; phylum Streptophyta; class Pinopsida; order Cupressales; family Cupressaceae; genus Cryptomeria; species Cryptomeria japonica. The sequence continues at coordinate 246,272,817 of NC_081405.1, read as the reverse complement.
CATTTGCCTCACTCCTTGCTCACACAAGTGTGAGCATGCAAAATGAAGGAATATTGACTATCTATTTCATCTCTCATTCTCCACTCTCCACATATCACTTCCATTTATACCCACTTACATCTTCTTTCATCATACATTTTAAAGAAATCCCATCCATTGATCAAGCAATCCTAGCCCTCCATTTCATCCTAACACAAGCCCTCCATGTCCAACATGGAAAGTCTATTTAAAAGGCTTACCAAAGGACATTTAAATCCATCATTCATAATACTAACATGCTATTAAAAAGTGTAACATGTAAGCAAAGAACACCCAAATTGTAATCCTTCTAGCATCTAAAAGACAACACAGATCAAATGGAGATATAATATTCTTATTTTTTGCATTTATATTATCATTCTAACTTTCATTTTTTCTCTAACTTGAATGTGTATGTCTTGTTTAAGTTTGACTATCATTTTGTGTTTGTACATTTAACTCTCCCATTTTAACTCAACATCTACTCTCCTAGAACCAAAACAATTGCAAAAAATTAGAGATTATTATAATAACCCCTTCTAAAATACCTTTTAAAAAATAAATTTCCATTTATTATATAATTACAACTATAATTATAAAATTAGATTATTTTATTGTGAAAAAAAACTAAAACTTTACTACAAACCTTAATAGCATTGCAATCGATTTTCTATTAATAATTGTAGTTATGAGGAGTTTTACTTTATAATACTAGAAATGTTCAATGGCATTTTTTAAATTTTTGCTGCTAACTTTTGCACCCATTGGTCTTATTGTTAGCCACGCTACTTTTCCAATGTCTTATGCATTAAATTGAATTCTTAAAAGTCTTGTTCTGTTGTACCTAAGGCCAGATTCTAAAGATCATGTGCAATTATATTTATTGACCTAACAATCTGGTCAAAGCTATTCTGGCTCCAAAACAGATCTTTCGTAACGTGTTAGTCAATCACAACCGTTTATTACAAAATCGACGGTGTAAAACGGATTGATGTGTTAGTCAATCCGTACTGCCATTTACCATTTTAGAACCTGAATAGACACGTCCCAACAACCTCATCTCTGACATTGCTACCTTCCTTAGGGCAGAGGAAAATACATGAACATGAGGAAGCGCCAGTTAAACTTTGAAATAAAGTTCATCTAGTCATAAAGTTACAAAATGAGAAGATGGTTTATAAATTCGTCTCACATCTTTAATTTGCATTTTGACCCTGTGAAGCTCACCTGCTTCTAAGATACTCAATCCGGGTCATTAGCCTGAGCAAAAGAGGAGCTCCCTGAGCTTTCATCGTAGTTTACAGCTAATACTGTGTGCTTCTGCAACGGTCATATACACATGGGATCCCATTGAACCGGAGAATTTTTCAAATTGCGGATTTTAGTCTTTGACACAAAGAGGCACAGAGAGTTGGAAAATTAAAACCAAGTGTCCAACTTGGAAGTTGGTTCAGTTTGCATCCAGCATACAAGATCAGTTAGTCAGTTTTTGTATCTAACATACAATAAGCATAACATATCAAAGAACGGGGCTTATTGATGCAGAAGAAGGATGATGGATTTTTGGTTGTATGCCATAGCCTTATGATTACTTGCTGGAGCCCGTTGGACCCATTAAAGCAGATCTTGTATGTTTAGTTGTGTGTGTGCTTTGTCATTGTTTCTTTTGATCCTTACATGTTAACTTCTGTATATTCGTGCTCTATAGCCGCTCTATGAGCATGTTTTTGTAGGCATAAATCTACAAATAATTTAAGCACTAGTCCGCGGAAATCATACGACTGGATATGGTTTGTGATGAATTAGATATCGATTTGAACGAACTACTTGAGGACTACATATAAATAGAGTTGTATATTTTTTAATTAAAACAGTACCACCTCCTTGTTTATATACAATATCAATTTCGAGGTAGCTTATAATATTGAAGTTTGCATCATGGAGATACGGTAGATAGTAAGCACGAGTTCTCCAGTTCATTAGTTTAGTGTAGAGTACTTCTGTATTTGATTGGGTGCATTCTTGTGTCAATGTTTCAACATTCTGGTATAGAATGCTCCTAGATTTAACTGTGTATTTTTGTATCAACATTACAAATCACACCTGGTGTAAAGTACTTCTAAATTCAACTGTTTAACTTTGCATTGATTCTATGCATCTCACTCAATTATCTAACATCCAATAATGTATTTTTGTATTGATGTTATGGACCACACTCAATTATCTAACATCCAATTGTGTATTTTTGCATTGATGCTTCAAATCACAGCCAATGGTCCAACATCCTGGTTTGAAGTGCTTCTAAATTCAACTATGTAACTTTGTGTTGACATTATGGATAACACTCAATTATATAACATCCAATTGCATATTTTTGCATTGACATTTTGGATCACACCCAGTGATCCAACACCCTGCTGCAGAGTGCTTCTAGATTCATCTATGTATTTTTGCATCAGTGAGTATGATCCGAAACATCGATGCAAAAATACATCCAATTGAATCTATAAGCACTCTACACTATAAAATAAATAGTTTAATTTACATGAGGCCTTGCAATTGCCTATTATAAAATTACTTAGAGATGTTGGATCACAGAGTGATCTGAAATGTCGATGCAAAAAATACATATGGCAGAAACCAAAAGCACTTTACACCATACCATAAATACTTTGATTTACATAAGGCCTTGCAATAGCCTGTTATACAATTACTCTTTGTGGGACGATATCATGGAAACAAATCGAAGCAATTTTAACGTCTACTGTAAGAGAAATCTTTATTTTTTAATATAAATAGAACAATTGTATTCCATCCTCTACTTCCACAGACAGGGCCTTATTTATGGGAAATAATTTAATAATTGAAAGATAAATTGAACTTTGAATTGGTCTTATGACAAGAACCAATTTCCGTTTCGTTGTTTGATTAATGTAACTCTTTGTTTCCGTTAGTGGTAAGGGTTGGATATTCTGAAAACAACATTGAGCACTGTGTTGATCTATAACGAGAAAGCATTGCTTTCATTAATACCAGCAAGTAAGTACAAGCCAACATTACTTATAATTGAAACTATCAAAGCACATTACAAATGATCTTCCCACTGGTGCGTTTCACCAAATTGCAGCCACCATTACTTATTGTAATTGAAATTTTCAAATTTCATTCTGAATGATCTTCAAACAGTGGAGTTTTAGCACAGAGTGTTACTTCTGTTTTTGAAAATCTATGGCCAATCAATCTTTCAAACTCCTGGATGATGTCATGCAATTTCAGTGGCCCTTAAAACCCTTCCAACACATGGAGTTGGATAATTTCATAGTGTACATATTACAGCTGGCTGGAAGTTTTAAGCATCCATTCATATTCCTCTCTTCAAATTCCTAGACAATGCTATACAATTTCAGTGGCCCTCAATCACCTTCCAAGTTCCAACACATAGTGTTGGATAGTTTCATAATGTAACAGTAACTATCACAGCAGGCTGGAAGGTTTATGTATCCATAGATTCAACTTTTCAAACTCCTTATGTTTAGTACAAGATTGTACCTGATAAAAGAGCAATTTTTCATTGGTCAAATTTAGCTTTGTGAAATACCAGATAGAAACATTCATATTCATAACATTTATGATACAGGAAACTTGATATTGCCTTCATATTAAAACCTTTGTAATTTCTCTGGACTCGGACACTATAGATTTGGGTGGATAGTATTATTTAATGAATCTTCTTTCTGAAATGGCATCAGACATGATGTTAAATTATCCTCTGAATGCAAGTTCTTTGCCCAAATGATCAGTACATCTGCATGAACAGCTACTGAGGTTTTCAAAACAGAATTGGTGATACAACAGCCCACATGAATGACAACGTATCACATCTTCCTCCTGTTCAGCACAAGAAGAATCATCAAACTCTAGTGACATTTAAACGGCCCTTATTTATATTGCAACAAATATTGAATGATGCAAGAGTTCATTTCAGTAGATATGAATCAAATCTCAAAGTTGAAAATACTTTATAACACAATTTTTTCAAACCTGAAAAGGAAATACATGGCTAGAAGGAATCAGACACCTTAAGCCAGCACCACATGGCTTTCCCTCTGAATAACATATGGAACAAAGCTGTGTGATATGTATATGCATTTTTTTCAACACATCCTCCATTAGAATTGGGAGAGCTACAGTAAGCAGTTTCACCGGTCAGTCAACATGCTGATTACTCTATAGACTCGTACATATGCAAACATGCTTAAGCTTACAACTGGAGACTGATTTTGAATTAATATGCTTAGTATTAACTATAAAATAACACATTCAACTCTAACGAAAAAACATGCTAGCACAACTCAAAGAATGCATAATGAATGGATACCTTGGGGGATTCACTTAATAAAACAATGAAATAACATGCCTAATTTCATTTCTACCCTTTGAAGTTATGTTTTTGATACCCACTCTACATACACTATTTAATTAAAATACCTCCCTTTTGATACTGGTATCCTATGTACCTTTTTTGTGGTTATTTTAAAAAATTTGGCATGTGTTTTCCATAGTCCATGAAGTAGATGTATGAGAGCTTCTGATTGAAAAATATACAGTTAAAACCAAAAGCTATCATTCATCTATTTAAAATCTTCTTTATCCCCATATAATTTCTACCCCTCATTTTTTTGCATTGAAAATAGCATGTCCACCACTCATCCGTTTCCTGGAACATTTAGAGTATTTTTATTTTCTAAATGTTTAGTTTTGCACTTGCCAAAAGAAATTACTTAAATGCTTACCTACAAATCTACAGAGACTCGGTATTGGTATATGTGAACCAGCTACTCAAATAACCTTCAGTGTTTTCCATTATGTTGTTGTAAGATAAGTCACAAGGTTCGAACTCGACAGCCATGAAATTTGGATGAAATTCGACAAGGGAAAAATTCGAAAAAAAATTCAGATAAAATTCGCCGTCTATAATTTTGTTTATTTTTAAATATATGTATACTAATAATAAATTATCAAAATAGCAACCCTTGTTGGAGAAAATCCGAGGGCGACCCAGCAGTTGCAGACACCCATGACCCAATAGATACAAAGCATATACAAAGAATACCCACGACCAGCTGAGTTGTGTTTAGAGGCGGATAGCAGTGCTTTATAGAGGAAATTCGATTAAATTCGATTTTTTTTATAGAAGTTTGAAATTCAATTAAATTCAAACCTCATCCATGAAAATCGCCGTATCCTGTGACTTAGGTTGTAAGTACCAAGAATGTTACTCTAGCTGTTTCTTGACTGAGAAATTATAAATGTGGCAAAGAAAATAAAAACACCAGCACTTTCAGTGTATCTAAATCCAGAGGACAAGATAAAAGAAAAAGCAAAAAATGTCCAATGTGCTTAAGAAAAATTTCTTGGATTCTCTTAGTTTCAGAAAGCAAACAGTTTATGTACAGAGTTGAGCTGTCTTAATACAAACTGTCTCGACTATATATAGGTTTTGGGTGTTTTGGATTGAATTACGAATGAATGTCAAATTTAGGATTGAACCCAAAATATGCTCACCCAGATTGGATGATTTTACAAGTGCTTCCAATTCTTTCACCCGTAGTCAGACCTTCAGTTATGATGAACACAACGTAAAGGAGTGAGGTATTTTAACATTTTCCTCTTGTGTTTTAGACACATAGCCTCATACTTATAGTTCAAAATTACCAAATCTTATAGGCTTATTCTTTGTGAAAAATCACATTTCTGGAGACTGCCATGCTTAATTCCATTGATGAAAAGTTTTCATAGAGTTCTTTCTTATCATTTTGCAGGATGATCTCACCCATTGGCTTGCTATGATTATTAGACACAATAAAACTCTAAAATAGTAGGCGAAAAATGTATCTCCAGCTCATTATTTCTAAGTATATACAATTCTCACAATTCCATATTGCTATATAATTTGGCAATGAGCCAACTAGCCAGCCAAGGGTAAATTTTGTTTTCAGCATTTCATTGGTATTGACTATGTTCTTGTTTTTATGCTCTGACCTATGTTTTATGCTGTTCAGTTTTCATTGTTAGTAAACCTAGTAGTTAGGTTAGAACAACCGATTAAGTCAATATGTGGTAGATTAAAATCCAAAAAGTGTCACAACAGGGGTAATCTAATGGGGAACTATGTAGATTTTTCTGCCCCACAATTATTACACTTTATCCTAAATATTAACATTCATGAATTAGGAGTCCCCCAAAGTATTGTGCTAAACCTGACATACCCATAAACTGCCACTTCATACTTGTTACTGTATGACCATTGTTTTATAATTTATGACATGCGTTGTTCTGGTTGTCTTAATCAAATAGATTAAAGAAGCTTGTTGAATATGGACATCATCTTCGCCCAGGGTAAACTAGTGCCTAATGCATTATCCGTGAGGATTGCTAGAGACTTATCTTTGTTACTTGAAAAAGAGCAGCAATCGCCATCTAGAGTTGGTCTATAAGGTATAAGATAAACTATAGCAATTCACATTTTTTGAAAGATTTTCAAGCAAGGTATTCATTTTAGTTTTCATCTTGTAGGTGGAGAGGCACTCGAATGATTTAGACTTTGTTCCTTTTAGTTGACAACCAAGTTTTCAAAAGATGTTCATTACAGGGCATAGAATCAGAATCATGCCATACTCAAGTTTCTGATTAAATTTTTCAGTCACCTAACCCTACAATGCTGATTTTGATGGTAGGCACCGAAAATGCATGATTGCAACCCTTGCTGAGAAAAGTATGACCAATTAAGGGATTAGAAGAATTGATATATATATAAGACCATGGATTCTTGTCTTTAGAGTTAACTTGATTCGAGGATGTTTGCATTTCTGATACAACGATTGCTACAATATACCCTCTATCTAGTATAATATTGATCTGCTGAGGATGTCTTTCAATTGACTAAGTATTGTAGACTCATCCTTACCAAAAGGGTCCTATAAGTTTCAACTTTCAAGGAATCCTCTAGATGATTAAAACCAATGGATTTCAACTTTCTGAATTCATTTCTCCTTCGGAGATGAGGGACTATCTCTCGTGTTGAAATGCCCTATAATCATGCTACTATTCTTATATTCATAAACCATAGATGATCATCAATAATATTGAACAGGTTCCAAATAGGTTAATGTTGTTGGTAATTGGAAGTTGGTGACAAGGTCGTTTGAGTATACTCTGTTATATTTAAGATGTTGAAGAGTATACTTAAGATGTGCTAGCATTTGAGCTTTATAACAATAATCCCTTGTTGACTCCCATGCATAAAAGTTGATAAATTTATTTATAATGGCTAGAATTTTGTTACTAAATATTGTACTAGCTTACATTAACATGAAATTTTGGGACACTTATCCAACCATTTCCCTTGTCAAAGAAATCTATGTTTTACTATTTACCAACAATCATTTTGAATTAAATACATGCTTCTGTCCTTTGGCACTTAAAATATAATCATTCTGTGTGTAACTACTGTAAAATTCAAAGAATGTTCTATCTTGTGAACCCTTTTCTCGAAACCTTTGTTTCTTGGTGCTCTTGCTCTAACAAATTTTAAGGCCCTTTCCTTGTGATAGTATGTAAAAGATAATAAATTAATGGTGGAAATAATATAGAACTGATTCAGTGAGGTGTTAGTTTACTTGCCCAGCCTACGATAGTGATAAGGTAAATAAGGTTTTTCATTTTCTTAGAGCAGTTAGTCATCAAGAAAACTCTTTCTTCCTTAGGTAATTTTAATGGTATCCATATCCATTTCCTTGGTCACATTCTGGGTTTTTTATGTTTTTTACAAATCAAGGAGACACAAAATTTGTCAACTTTATTTGGCAATATACAAATCTACCTGTCTGATTTTTTTGGTTCGTGTTTTTAAGCCTATTTGTCAATATTTCAATCACTTCCCTGGGCAGGGTCGTCCTAAGGAGAGCTTGTGTTTGGGGATGCAGAAAGAAATGGAATGAAAGTTTAACTAAAACATCAAAAAAATGTGCAATCTGAGAAATACATCAAAGAAACATACTGATGAATCATTGACAACCACTTTAAACAATGAATAACAATGGTTAGAACAAGAAACCATTTTTGTGCCTTCAGTAACAAGGAAAAATAAGCAAGAGGCCTACAACCTGGCTCTTCATCAAGGCTATTCAATTTCGAGTTGCAAGAAGGAATCGATGTTGAAGGGTATATGGAAGCTCTCACATTATCTCCCAAAGCTTTTAGAAATTCAACAGCATGTCCAACCCCTGTACAAAATGTTTAGAGTCCATCATTTCATAATATCAGAATGTTGATCTAATTTGAAATCTTGAAGATGTTAGTGCAATGCATTGAAATAGGTCATAAGTAGCCTTTAAGAAAATTTTAACCAAGGTAAAACATATAAAAATATTTGGCTGCCTCATTTCCTAATTAACTACCATTTCTAAATTATTCATCTTAAAAAAGGGAACAACAGGACTGGTTGAAGTGGTCACTCACCAGAAAATGGACTTTTTGAAAGGTCCACAAGATCGTGTAGACTGAAAAAGTCACTACTCTCAAGAAGATAGCTGCGTGATCCTAGACTTTGTTGTATAGATTCCTGTGCAGGGCAACGTATAAGAGCAAACATTTTGCTCAATTTCATGCGCATCTCCAGAGTTTGCTCTAAAATAGGCACCTTTGAAAATATGTGAGGATTAATAGCTCTAACACACAGCATTGGCTGAAAACATAAGAGTTTGATATCAATAAAAAGAACCAATTCACAACTTTAAAGTCTTGAAAGCACGTTGACAAAAAAATATTTAAAACCAAACAAAGATGTGATAGAAACATGAACAATAAAATTTAATTAAAAAAAAGGCATGGGTACATGCACAATTTTTAAATTTTTGCATCAAGAAGCATCCAACTATTGATTACTAATTCAATCTAAAGACTAGATGGGCAATAAACGGTTCCTTGTGAAAATCATGGGAAAAATTGGCTTTGCAAAAAATGAATATATACTAAAGAACATAATTAGTTGGAGGGGCATCTATGCCTTTTAATAATCACTACTACTATAAGCCTATAAGGTTTTCATCATCCAAAGAGGATCCAAATTAAAGCATATTGTGGAAAGTAAAATCAACAAATCAATATCAAGGTAGAATATGAAGAACCATCAAGTAGCCAATTCAATGCTCAATATGCTACCATAGAAAAAGGCAAATATTTTATTGATGCAGCTTTGAGAATAGACAATAGGTATCCCACAACTTGAATAAGGCACATCAGCGAATTTACCAAGCAATCCTTTCTTTTTATATTTGAAACAATGTCATGTCCCCTTTTTCGGACAAAGGAAATAATTTAATAATTTAACTTAAATTGTCTAAAAAAGTAGCTTCAATTTTATAAAAAGGCAACTTTTATTTTATTATTAGATTATAAAGTACCAAAAATTGATATTATAAAATGTTTTAAAAAATGGGCCTAATTTGATCTCACTAGGCCAAAGGGGGTAATTGAAATGTTAAATTAAAAAGAAAAAGAAATTCTAGAAATTCTTGTGGAGGGCTAAAATAGCAAACGCTCCTGCTCTTGAAGATTGATCATTTGTGTTCATCTTTTGGTTGGAGGACCAAAACTCTCTTGATTTTTGGATTAGATTTGGGGATGAAACTCTCATATCTGGTATAGGCGATTCCATACAAAGATTGCAGTTGTGTAGAAATATTACTTTAGGAGTCTCAGAAGATTGTGCTAAAGATCAAAAGTTGGTTGTCATTTTCTAGTTTCCAATATTTTGGTTTGCTTGGGGTTTTTCTGAAAATATTAGTTTGGCATTTTTAGTGAGCTTCAAATTTGAACGTTCATCAATTGGGATTCCAATTAATTTTGATGCATAAACAGGAGGTTAATATTTACATTTTTGGCCGTAGTAATTGTCATACTCTGCTGGCCATATTAGATATTATTTGTCATTGCTTTGGTTAGAAGCTGCTACATTATTATTTGTTAATTGTAATTTGGAGAATGATTTGGTTTGTCTAACTTTGACTGCTTAAAGTATTGGTTTTTTTGCCTTCAGCGTTTTACGTAATGTAAATTGGAGCACAAGTTGTTTGAAAGCTAATATTATCTTCCTCGAAGTCAATGCCCTGAAAGGAGCTGCCGTAAATAACAGGAAAGTGATTAAATAAAAAAGATAAGCCCAACGGAAGCTTATAGGACCTACAAATAGGAGTATTTCCTACAAAATGTTTGTTGTGACTGAGGACTTCTGACTCCCCTCTGGGGAATATTCTCTGACAATAGTCAACCAGTAGTTGGTTAAGGATGCATGGACTTCAAGGTGGTCGCAGTTTTTAAGGAGGAAATCATGTGTATTTTATGCATGCAATATGCTGTGACCTTAAGGAAGTAAATAATATTATTTATCGCTACTGAGTGTAGCTCATGGAGTGGGGCTTGTGTCATGGAAGAAGCTACTAAAGCATAAGAACAATGTTAATATTTATTGCTACTGTTGGAAGCTTTGGACTGATATTAATTTGAATATTATAGTTTATACTGACCATCCATTGGAACTTAACCTTGGAAGCAATACTATTGTATGTTTGACCAACTGTACTTCTCCTAGATGGAAGCTGTAGCTGATTTGAAGATCATTATTTGTATCTACAGACAGTTTGTGCTAATTGGAAAATACAAAAATTGCATATCACAAGGAGTCGTACCAGTATCATTCATAGCTACTTAATCCTGCTGAGCTCAGTTCAGGTGGTCTGATCTCATTTAAACCTGCAATTTATTCATAGGCCATGCCATTTTCAGATCCGACTTTACAGTTTTAGGTGCACGGGTTCAATAATTATTGGCAGTTGTTGATAGTTTCAAGTTTCAACCATGGATTGTTATTCAGAGGAGGAGGATTTCTGGTATGAAACCCTTGTGGAAATGACTGGAAATTGTCTCCAAATACAGCGGCCAGGTGCTGGTAACAATGCTTATGAACTGAAATATCAAATCAGTAATCTCCCTTCAAACCCTAGGCGCCATATCAGCATAAACCTGTATAAATCTGCCTCTAACTGTAGAATGATCTGGGTCTGATTCAGCTCCAAACCCTAACGCCCAGCTGTAGTTTGTTGTATTTCTTTGTATAGAAAGTATGGCTAGCTGTGGAATGACTGATTTTGGAATTTGCAATGCATATCATAGCCTGATCTAAAATCTGCTACTCAAATCTGCCCTCTACCGATGTTTGATCCACTGATAACTCCGCAGAATGGTATCAATTTTGCTCAAATGTGAATTCTGAATGAATTTACCCTTCAAGGAATGCTGGGGTTTCGTCCAGCCTTCCAATCTCCAGGGAGGTTTCGTTCCCAGAAGTCTGATCTGCTTCTGAAACTCTTCTCCAGAGCTCAATACAATTTGCTGTTGTAAAAATGAATGATTGAATGGTGAAATGAGGCCTCCAAATGTTCTTTTATTGAATCCAAACCCTAATCGGACCCTTTTAGGGCTTTCCCTTTATTTTAATAAAGTTTATATAAATTTATTTTCCTTTCTAAAGAGGTTCGAACCTCTTCAAGGGTCTTATTCTTCCTTAATCAAATGACCACCTTTTAAAACAACATTAAGCCTCCTAGGGATGAGTGCCATGGAGGAGGCCACTTAATGTAATATTATATTATAAAGTATTTTTCTATTAAAATCACATTATTTTATTTAAAATGAAACATTAAAGTAATAACTTTAATATTTCAAATTTATACCTGGATTCATCACTTGAACTCCAAATTGAAAACTGAGTGCTACCGCAAGTCCAAGGATGATGTCTAAATATAGCAGGGCCACTACCAGTCCCCTCTTAAAAAATAGGACCCCTTCCTAAAATTTAGGAAACTGTCTCAAACCATCTGGAATGACTCAGAATGCCTCCTGGACCATCTCCTAGTCTCCTCCTAAAAAATAGGAGATTGCATCTGCATATTTGGAAAGGTTTGTAAAGCCCCCTGCAAAGCTTCACTAACCCCGGTTGGGTCCCCTAACCACTCTGCTGACCTACGGGAACCTCCTGATTATAGGGGCAACCTCTGTTGTAGTCTGAACTGCCTAAGGAGGGGAGATTACAAGGAGCTACTAGAGGAGAGAAATGTATAAGCAAGATCAATTTTTTTAAAGAGGGGTAAATGCTTTTAATCTAAAGATTATAGGGGCAACCTCTGCTGTAGTCTGAACTGCCTAAGGAGGGGAGATTACAAGGAGCTACTAGAGGAGAGAAATGTATAAGCAAGATCAATTTTTTTAAAGAGGGGTAAATGCTTTTAATCTAAAGCTATAAGCCGGTGAGGTCACAAATAGGGGACCTCATCCCTATTTAAACATTCAACAATAGCACCCCAGCAGGGTTTGAACCTTGATGGCTAGAACAACAACACCACAACTTAACCATCACAACATGCCAATGCCAGCAATAATAATAAGCAAGATCAATTACCATGATGCTGATCAAAGGAATTTTTGATTATGTAATAAAATGTTGCATCTTACCAAAATTAGAAGTTCTTTCACCAAGAAAATGTCCCTTAGACTCCAGCACAACTTTTAAGGACAAAATTGCCCTCTTTGACAGCATTTAGGGTCAGAAATATCTTCCAGCCCCAATCTTCACCTTCTTGAACTGCTGTGCACATACAAGTAACTATTGACTATAAAAAATAAAACAAGTTATCTGGACCCTGGAGTAATTACAGCTTCTCTCCTCTTTTAATTAGAATTAAGGCCATGACATGATACCCAAGCTTGACTTGGACACATCAAGCTGAAGAGTAGAACTCAAAGAACTCAAAATTAATTTAGGAAAATGCTTAAAATACAAACTTATAAATTATTGCTACAGCAACAGTATTTTCAATGGCTAGAAATCCGACGGTTTCCTGCAAAAATCCAAGGTTGGAAGGATGACAATTGCCCTTTTCAGTAAAAATTACTGCTACAGGAAATAAGCACTCATTCTACAGTAATGTAAGATTAAAAGATGCCTTTTTTCACTCTGCGGTCTTATATATGTAACATAACACATCACATGCCCACAGCAATCTGGTATTGAATAGTCTGTCTTAAGTCTCGTACCCAGTCAAGTCTGCAAAGGGAATCAACTCTGTTCTTATTTTTAAAACTCAACTAACTCGATTAAGATTTGGGAGTGTGGAGAAACTCCATTAAGTAGATGTAGGACCAAGGACAGAGGCCTTCGAAAAGGTCCACATTAGGTTAGAGCCCCTTTTAGTAGATTCTCAGTTTGCATTTCGACTCATAATTGCTCTATTTTATTTTTTAATTGCCAAAAACTCGATTCAAACTTCAAAGTCAAAATAAATCCTGATAGTTATGACTAGAACCATGTACAAAGGCAACCATCTCATAGGTTCACATTAAAATTAACACCCACATCCTATCTTCCCACCCCCTCGTTAGTCTCTCAGTCTCTTATTTATGATGCATGCTGGTTCCATTCACTTAGACTTGAGTTACTTGTCCACAATAATTAATTATATCTCACAATGCTAATTCAGTCTTAGCAGATTTCTCCCTACCTCCTATGGAAAGGTTCTTCACTATGAGTAAAACCAGGCATGTAAAACCATCATCTGCATGATCATAAGAAAATCTGATCTGATTTCTCTCAGGAAAAGATCTACAGAATCTGGATATGGACCATCAATAGAAACTGGGTCTTGATCTCGACAAACAACAGGTGCAAAATCTGGCAAACCTACAGGTGCCCTACTATTCTATGGGCAGTTACAAGAGCAAAAACTGGAAATGCTACATCCGCACCTTTTGTCCTCCCACCCACCTCAGGAAACCACTATCGAGTGGAGGGGGGCTAGCACCTATAATTGTTACTCTAGGAAGCTGATCCCCTACAATTCTATGGGGGAGGGCTCCCTACAATTCTATGGGCGCCCATCAGCAGATTATCTCTCATTTCAATACATCTAACCCTTCAGTAGGTGACATTAATATATCAGAAATTCAATCCCTAATAATAACGTGATTGCTATTTTTGTGATTTGCACTACATAGTTACCACTTACAAAGTAGCCAACTAATGTGATTTACTCCAACTTAATGAAAATGATTTTATCTATTATTTGATGGTTACTGAAAGTAACTCTAGATGTAAGAAAATATTAAATGCAAATTTCTCATTGTTACATGCTTTAATAATCAAGTTACCTGGAGGTGTTGGGTTACAGATACTGTATAGGGATAGAGACACCAATCAAAATAGGGATATAATAAGGATATGGTTATATTATATATAGATGAAGTGAACAGAGACTGAGGTACAGGGACAGAGACATGGTCCATGTTCCTATAATTGAGTTTTCTGGTAACTATATGTTTTAGCAATATCAAAATGTATACTCCATAACCCCTTGTGATAGGGAGAAGATACAACTAAACATCTATGATATGTTCACAAGACACCACATAAAAATTATAGGAGACTCGTATGTTTCTGTAATATAGCTCTTCATTTGGTTGACATGCAGCTGAATAATCAAGATCGTATTTGATTTCTTACATTAATTCATTACAGTAGCATCAAAATAATTATGATTCTCTCATGAAATATGGTAAAAATTTTGTTGAGTCACCAAGGATTTAATTTAGGCGATCAGCATTTTATAATGAATCACCAAAACCAGAATTCTCAAATAATGAAAAATCTCTACAATTAATTTTACGCGGATATCTAGAATTATCTTGATTTCTTTTCTTCATAAGACTGGAAAAATGTCACCGTAAATGCTTCAATATGGAGCTATCTTATGGCCTTATGAATAAATGCATCTGTGTGCAAACAGAGAGACTGCTCTGGATTTATATACTATAATGTTTGGCCAGCAAAGAACTTTATGCCCTTGAGGAGGGACACTTCTAATATTTAATGATCCATGTAGAGAGAATGGTTACAACCAATATGGATGGTCAGGCAAGTGGCCCTTGGTGAAAATTTTGACTTGCTCCATTAAGACTTATACAGAGGCAAACAAATTTATACGTAAACATGGGCAAGGAAAGTAGAAGTCTGTGAATTAGGAATTTGATATGAATTCACAATAAAAAAAACAGGAAATGAGTGTCTTTGTTTGAAAGGTTAAATATATTTACCCTTCACAATACATGATGCAAAGATATACATGCATATATTTACATATTAACATATGTATTCACACATACATGTATATACAGAAGTAAAGTGAGAGGAAATGGTGCTGTGAAGTTCATAATAGCAAAAGAATTTGAAATCTGGAAAAGAAAATAATATAAGAACTCTAATGCTATATTACAAGCACTTCTACTCAGTATTTTATAACACTTTATAATCAATTAAATCCAAAAGGTTTAAGTCACCTGATCATAAATAGAGTCAAGATATGTTTTGGCTAACTGAGAAACCGGACATGGGGTAAAATCCCAGAGTTGCAAAACACGAGCTGGCAGTACTGCAGTTTCATTTGAATGGCAGGAAGTGCAAAATAATTGACCAGTATATTCACAAAGTCGAGGCTTCCCCAAGACAAGATTCTGCACAAATCCTTGGATCAAGCCATTTGGTAAATCTAAGTTCTTGTAACACCCTGCACATAAGTAGTGTTGAGCTTCAAGTAATTGTTTCAAAGGCTTGCAAGGGTGAATTTGTACAACAAGCCTTATAGTCTTCCCAAATGATGAGTTTGGTTCTGTGTCTCTCTGTTTGTCTTCGCCTACAATCTTTCCAGAGTATGACATAGGTGATAAGAAGTCAAACATTCGAAACTGAAAATTAGATACTTTCTCCCCAAAAATGTGTTGCATATTTACAGATTCCTTAGCTTCCAAGGCAGGATCATTGGAAGCTTTTTCTGGTAGTAGAAAATGAATCAGAGGTGCCGCTGTATCAAATGGAGACCCCCCTTTAATCAGGGACCATAAGCATTCTTGAATGAGTGTACTTCTTTCTTCCACCAGATTCGGAGCCATTCCAAATATTTTGCGAGACTCTATTTCAACATTTTCCCATGGGGAAGGCAGTTGCCTATCATTTTGAGAAACAAACATCCCTTTTAGCTGATGATAAAGATGAATAAAATCACGATATCTTCTTTCAATTTCCCACTGATGTATCCCACTCCATACTCTTATTTGGTATACTGTATATTCCTTCACACCAACCAGTTTTTCTTCAATAGAAGTTCCTCCCTTTTTTTGTTTTGCACCAACAACTTCAATCCCATCAATTTTTGGGGAGGGCTCTACCTGTTGAGATAAACCATCCTCTTGTGGAGTTAAAATATTTGAGCCACTGCTCCAGTAAGACATATGGGACTGTGAAGGTGAGCCTCTATTAGCATAAACAAATCCAGCTCCACCATTCTCAAAAGAATCAGACAGCACCTCCTCCATATCATGAACTGTGTCAACATCAAACTCTATCATCTCCCTAGCTTCAGTATATTCTGAAAGCTGCAGAAAGTATGGAAAGTGTGGCTATTAGGTGTTAGTCTTTTAACTGTTAAATAACCAATATATAATATTTGAATAATAATTGGATGAAAAGCCTTTACCATGAATCTGTATTAATAAACATAGAGAAAAATAAGGCAGACCAAAGTTCAAATATTATTATAATAAAATATATTTTCTAAGGCAAAAGTTATTAATTGCATTTAAGGACCAACAATTTCCTTTTGAGTGCCAACCACTAGTTAGGAAATACAAGAAAAGTTTAAATCGTAAAGAATTCCTATAAATTCATTCTTCAACATAAAATGGAATAGAAATGCTATATCAAAGTATCCCTTTCATCCAGATAAGGACGTAAAAGTCCATATCCAAAAGAGCATATATTTTGCAAAAGCAAGATTCAAATCATGTTGGAAGGGTCTAAAATGCACACTAAAACAAGATGAAATTGCCATGAAGCAATTTATACAGCTTGTGAAAATTAATTTATTTGTCTTGTACAGCGAACTTACACTCCATCGTGCAATCAACTATGTAATTCAGCATAGAGATATGTACGATTGACACCTATCAAAATACATTGTAAGAATTGGCGTAGAATGCTCTATACCATGCAAGATTGGCTGAGATTATAGCCACCCAAGATCTCAAAGGATGCAAATGATAGATTAAAACAACTTAAACGAGATTACAAAGGGGACCCCTTAGTTATATAGACCAAGGTGAACATAGAATGGCATAATGACATGTGTCTTAATCTTATGACTTGAAACAACTTACACGAGATAACTATCAACTAAAAGAGGGAAGTATCCTATGTGTTCTCTAAGTAAACTTAAGTAACATGTGGGATTAGGACCTAGGTGTTGAACTTGCTAGGTACAACATCCTGTTTACACCAACATACATTCTTGGGTTTCAACTTCAGGATAGATACAAAGCAACATATGACAGGTCCACATTTTGAAGTTGTTGCTTTTCCATTGTCATCTCAATCTTGCTGAGGTATCCCTTTGCGTTCCTAAAATCTAGGCATTTCTTTCGGTATGAATTGAAAAAGGTTCTGAAAATAAATGTTACAACAGTTCGATGCTTCTCAAAATCAATACTGATGACAAGCATTACAATAATCTCAAAACAAAGATTCCATATTTTTGAGTAGTTGGTGATGTTATCTTCAATGGAATTTCTTAAAGCCATATAATTTTTCCTATGCATCAACCACCCAGCTACTTTATTCAACTGCCTACGAGAAATAACTCCCAACATAATTATTTCTAACGTTTAACTTCTATTTCTAAACTAGGATTAATTTTACTAACTTCTATTTATTTATTAACTATTACTAACCTACAATTACTATACTAAGATGTGATATTCCAACACCATCTTCAAATTGATTATATTTGTATGAACCAGCATCATATCCCAAACATGGTATAAGCTGTTTGATAAGAGTATTTTAGGCTCTATGACACCTTCATGCAATTCCTTCCTTCAAAAGGTCATCTTCTTGTTGTCCATGATTTTTAAGTATAAAAACTTGAAATTAACTGACAGAACAGCACTTTGAAAAGAGATTTTGAAATGAAGGAAGCACAAAATGGAAGAATTTTTAAGGCTAAGCTTGAGTATGTCGAAATCTTCTTCACCATCACTGCAACTTTGACAAGTAATATCCCTTGGTGCCAAAATAAGACATTTACCTGCAACTTCAAGAAAATGGAGCTTTCTGCCATACACGGCAGAAGTAAGAATTGTTTTGTGATTTTGAATGAGTGGAAACAAGTTTAAATAGGCCATCAAATTTTTAATCCATGCTTAATTTTTCATACGACCCAATTGGTCAAAAGATGGCACTATCTTTTCAAGTGATTTTTACTTTAAAATCCTCAAGCTAGGCATTGAATATATGTTGAATTGATTTACTTACTCACAGTTTTGAGGTGGCAGTGCCATGTGAAATTACTTTATGTTTTCTTTGACCACAAGTAGTCAGTAATGCTCATGCCAAGGTTTAAGACATGGTTTTGTTGTGGCTTTGCCACTTGAAAAGTACGATTTTCTTCATCTCCTTTCACTTTCATACTAGTCACCTTTTACTTACTCGTTCACCATTTCACTATCATGATTTTCTCATGGCAAAGCCACTTGAAAGTTGTGACTTTTACTTGTCTTATTCTCATGGCAAAGCCACTTAAACAGTTGTCCGATTTCATAACATGTTTGTTTTCACTTGAAGCTGCATTATTTCATTTGATGTTTGTCACTTTGGGTGCAGTTTTAGACTACCCCAGTCACTAAAAAGGTGTGGCATTCACTAATATTTAGATGCATTTCCTCCTTGTGTTTTCAGATTAACTTTGTCCTCTTAGGTGACTTTTCCCTAGGGCATTACCACCCAAACTGTGTGCCAATCTGCACTTAGAATTTCTCTCTCATTTTATGGGATCCATGCAATTTTGAGAATGAAGCAGAATCTCACCTTGGCATCCTCCTCAAATTTTCATTATGTTGATGTGTCTTTTGAATGGATCACCAAATGATTCATAAGCCATTTGATAACCTTGTTCTCATAATCAAATCTTCATCAGTATAACATCTTTAGTTTCATGTTGGGGCTCTCAACCTGAAGAGCACATGGTTATACTGAGAGGTGGGGTGGGGTGGAGCGGGGAATCAGTATAACAACAATCTTTTACCAATTAAACTTTTTCAACTTCAATCATAAGTATATAACTTATCTTATTACCATATTCATTGCATACTAACATTCATATGTAATCTATCTAATATGAACACAAGTTGAACACAAGATATATACGTGGAAACCCTTACAAGAGAAAACCATGGTAAATCAATGCTTTTATATATTTCTTCTTTTACAATATTTCATAGGCACCAACCCCTACGTTTGTTTGTGAGCACCAACCCACTAGAAGCACCAACTACCAAATCTGAATTTGTGAGCACCTACCCACTGGAAGCACCAACTCCCACTTCTGAATTTGTGAGCACCAACCCACTGGAAGCACCAACTCTCAATTTAGATTTTGTGAGCACCTACCCACTGCCCAATTCAGAATCTGTGAGCACCAACCCACTTCACATAAATCTGATTTTCCACCTTGACAATGTTGCTATAACAACGGATGATGGACACTTAAATTTGTTTCTTCAAACTGCTATGATGAACATTACTAACCTGTCATATAAACCTGGCCACACTTTCTTCATAAATCTGTGATACAAATCTGTAGTAAATTCCTTTACAAATCTGCAATTATTTCTTTCAACAAGTCTGATATATTATTGCCACTTACAGCTGTCTCAATTTTATTTCACAAATCTTCTATAGACTCTTTCTTACATCTGCTATAAATTCCCCCTTTAAATCTGCTATAGCCTATAACTATCTTCAAATCTGTATATATATAAATTTTTAAATCTGCTGCCATACACTCAGAAATCTGTCAAAGCTGATTTCTGTGTATTCTAAAGTCTGCACCAATTCTTCATACTTTTCTTTTTAATAGATTTCTCATATATATAAGATCTTCTTTTATTCTGATATAGTGAATGATTATCTCTATGGAACATATACACAATTGCTAATTACCATTTTATCAGAATATACTCTCTCACACTTCATATAGTCTTTTCACATCACACAGCTGTATTTATGCCTTCAACATTTCTGTGTAATATAATTGTTCTTTAGACATTATACACAGTACTATTCTCCACTTTCTGAGTTAATCTCAGTATTTTTCTCAATACTTTACTTTCAGAATTATATTTTCAATATTATACTCTCACATACACACCACACATATCTCTCACTTATATATATCTCAATGTCCCTATGAAGAGATACGGCCCTTATTAATATTAGTCACATTACTTTGACCGCAGCCATTGTTTTTATTCTTAATTGTTGCCTTAACATTTCTTTATCATAAATAATGTGCTTTCCTTTAAGTCTCGTCACTTCTTTATTAATATCTTAACTACACCATTAGTCTTTGATACCGATTATTTATTTTAACTTGCTGACTTGTCTTCAAACCGCCGTATCTCTGATTAAGTATTTTCAAACAAAACATGTTCTATAAGGTGAATCATTGTCACTTAATCACGTTCTAATTTTATTTCTTTACAGCTGCGATAATAATATCGCTAATATTAATTCTCCAAAACAATGAATCTACTTTTATCATATTCCCGATCATGCTGCCATACTTCATCCCGTCTTCATGAATTAGTCGGTGAATTACCCAACACAAAAAGTTGGCTTTATTGATGTAATTTCTATGATATTGGTTGCCTTCGATTTCAACCATAATGGCAAATATGATATCCTTGTCTATGATTTATCATAGCTTGACTTTCTAATATCGCTGCGTTTGTAAGGTGAATTGACCACATTATATGCTGACATTTGATATTCAAACACATGAGTCGGCTATCATATTTTCAAGGTACCTGAATATGCCCAGCATGTTAAGATCGCGACATTATTTATTTCTTCATATATCGCTGCATATTTAATTACCATGAAGTAGCCATTCACATTGGTTTCTTAATAAGCTCGATGCCATAACAAAGTATAGTCTTTGATCTTAAGTCGCTTCTTTCTCAAGTTAAATTTGCTACTCCATCAAATCATAAACTTTATTTTGTGCTATTGTACCGCTGCCTTACTAATGATTGTTTGATCGCTGACTTGAATAATGTAATCATGGAGCTATTAGATTTAACTTTCTGTGTCATTATAAGAATCAATCAAACTTGGTTAATCTATATAGCTCAAACTGCCGCTTTTATATTAAATAGACCATAGTTCGCTGCCCATAAGGATTCACTTTAATTGATCTGTGCTTCATCGTTTTTAATAAAGTCACTGCTTATGTTATCTTCACAGATTCGATAACCTTTTCAAACTGCTGTGCATACGTGGTATCAAATGTATGCCTTTGCCACCTTGCACCTTTTTGACTTGCTTTTCTCGATAACAAGTCGATCGTATTCTTTAATTCATGAACCGAGTTCTGTACACCACCGATTAATTTAAACTTAGATTATAATTTTGTTTGAGTAATTGCCAATGCTTTATTCAAACTCTATGCTTTATCCAAATCTATATTCAAGTCCCACGTCCCTGCTACATTGCTGCTCCAGTCATTGTGCTGTACTTACTGAATTCATCATCGAATTGTTCATTGCTTTATATACATGAATTGCTGTATATAAACATATATGTATTCTGTAGCCATTTGTTGCTGTAGTCATGTCTTGCTGTGTAAGTAAAGTATTATATATCAGAATATACAGGATATATATATATATATATATTAGAATATACAGTATATATTCTCAGTCACTGTACTCTGTAGCCATTTACTGAGACAATATATATATCAGTTTGTTGCTTAGTGGTTCATTGTCTTTGTAAGCAGATCGCTGCATTGATCACTGTATACCCTCATCTTGTATATGGAGTTCATTTTCAATACTGATCACTAATCTGATCATGGAGATGCCTTCAATTCTGATCATTAATGGTTTCATGTGGATGTCTTTTTCATATAAACCACAGCCATCCAATCCATATAAATCACAGCTATCCAATTCCTTAATCATCACCTTTGACAGGAATAATTGTCTTCTTACATCTTTGACATCAAAGACATCTAATTCCTTCGACATCAATGACAACATTTCCATCACAACCTTCAAAGACTTGTCTTCTTTTCTTGTCATTCCACAATTATGAGCAATCTGCAAACGTTGTTAGTAGATAAACTAGGATAACAATTGACAACTTAGCAATTTGGAAAAAAGGATAAATTGGTTGGCATTGATAACAACAAAATAACATGATTCAAAGGATACCAACTAGGTTGGTGGCATAGTTTTGTAGGTGTACCAACCAAATCATTCTTCCTCCTTTGGCCATCCTACTTGAACTTGAGGAGCTTGTAGAAGAGCCTAGGGCGCTCCCATTACATTGTTACAATTGAGGCCTAAACCCTGTTATGCATAAACAAATGCTTCCCAACAATGTCTCCTATCATCACATTCTTGCTACCATGCGAACAAGTGAGGTTAAGGAAACAAGAGCATCATTGACTTATCCATAGGTCTCTAGTATTGATTTCCATTACTTCAATTCATTTGTTATTCAAGACCTTTGTAGTTGACCTTCATTGATTGCATGATATGGTCTAGCCATCAAACACACCTAGTGAACTTTGACTCCTTGCCAACCAGATGAAGACTTCTTACATTTGCCAAGCTAATCTGACTTGGCTTGGCAAGATTCAAACCTAAGATTTCTTCTTGAGGTTCCTTAGCGTGTGGTCCTAGAGCCCTAGGCTTAAGTCCTCCTTTGGATCTCTCTCCAAGACTTTATTGCGGCTTGCTACGACATGACCCCCAAGAAGTCACATAATGTGGGGATTCCCTCAAAATATTTCCTACATATAGGCACAGCAACAAAGAAATAGATTTGTGCAAAACCAAATGTGGCCTAAACTCCAAGAAGAATGGGGTGTAAGCCTCATCAAGTCACTATCTTTACAAATTACTTACAAGTGACTTGCCCCAAGCGCTCTAGGAGCACTTTGCAGCAACAACAATACTCTTAACATCTGCAAACCAGCTCTACAACTTGCTCGATCACACACTCCTTGCACCCAATTCCCTAAGCACTAGCAATGCAAGTTACGCACAAGTCCATTTGTCTTACAATCCCCCAAGGCATCTATTTCTACAAGAATGCTTTGAATAAAACTCAACAAGCTTCACAACCCAAAATGCTTGGATTCCTATTGCTTCAACTCCCCTTGGTCCCATAGATTGTTCTAGTCTATCTAATAAGAGATGGTTTCAGCTGCAAACAACATCATCTTGCAAGCTTCTATTGTACCATGAATATTCCTTTGGCCCTGATTGAATTGGTAAGCATTATGCCCCTAATCCTATAGTGCATATTGGGTTATGAATAGTTAACCTGTGGCTACCTTAACTCTTAAATAAGCGAAATAGTCATTGTTATAAACATATATTGGTAGTCAAGTTGCCCTAGGGGTTATAATTAAGTATCTAAGTTGGCTTGGGTATCAGCCAAGGTATATATAGGAGATAGGGGATAGCTATTATGATCATGTGGAGTGTTGTGTTTTTCTTGAAGACTATTGGAGGTATCCCGCTCGAGGTGGCATATTATTATCAAGTATTTTCAACATATTTCCTATTACATTCTTCTATTGTGTAATTTGTTTCATTTCAAGTGGTATCACAGCATGATCTTGGCACCATGAAGGCAAGGCATTTTTTTTCAATTTTGGAGGTCATTTTGGAAAGCGATCATCTCTTTTATTTTGATAAATTTTTCTCTAATTTTGAAGGGTTTTTCAAGGTCATATTGAAGCATCTATAGTATAAATTTGAAAGATTGGAGCAGAATTTAAGGATTTATTGCAAAGTTAGGGTTATACTAGGGTTTTCACATAATTTGCTCCCACATCTGAAAATTGAAGATTTTTTTTTCTGATATCTAAAGGGCTTATTATAAGCACTACTACAGCTCACATTTGAGGTCATTTGGAGAATAATTTGAAAAGTTGTGAAATTAGGTTTGTCACCTAATTGGCTCTCAAGGCTATAAATCAGCAAAAATTTTGGAGATTTTTTCCAGGAAGTGCTATTAGAGACCTATTAAGGTTCCCAAAATAAAAATCACACTGATTGGATTTATTTTGTGTGATTTAAAATAGGGTTTTGTTGTGACCATTTCACACATCGCCCCATTAAAATGGGGACCCCCTCTTTTTGCTTTTGTTTTGCCTGTTCTTCTCTTTGCTTTTAGGGTTTTGAGTAAGTGAGTGAGTCGTCTGGACTAGGGTTAAGCCTTGGGAGTTTCCTCTTGATATTTTCAAGCCGAAGTCCAGTCAAATTTTGAAAGATTATTAAGCATCCTCGCATAGATTGCAATTTTGAAATAGCCTGAGTCTGTCAGGAAGTTGAGTATGTCTCAGGATGGGTCCAGTCAGGATTTTGAGGGCAAATTCAGGTTAGGTCTAAGTGTTAACATTTTTGAGAATGGAATTGTGCAATTTTGTCTGGGTAAATTTGACCAAATTTTGAAGGCAAGGTAACCAATTCCTGGCCTTGGAGACGACCTAACCCTGCATGATGAAGTGATCTGAAGACCTAAATTTTTGATATTTTGGCTTATAAGGGCAAAATCGCTTCTGTCCCTCTCTCAGGGACCAAGGCGAAAGTGATATTTGGTGCATCTTGGTTATTGACTTGTTTTAATTTTTTTGTGCAGGGTCGCCACGGGATGCAATTGGACGTAAATTGAAGATTTTGAAGATTTTGAAGACTCAAAAATGACAAGTTTTTAAAATTTAAGACCAAATCGCTCCTGTCCCTCACTGAAGGACCAAGGCGAAATGGCTCACCTAGATCGTTTTGGGCCTCATTTGATCGAACTGAAGCATCAAGGACGCAATGAAGGATGAAATGAGCATAAGGGAGTATCCAGACTTAGCCGTTAGCAATGAAAGGTTGAACTTTTGGCCTAGCAAGACAAGATCGCTCCTGTCCCCCACCCAGGGACCGGAGCGATTTTCTTCAAACACACCTTCTTGGACATTTTTTGGACTTGGGCTCTTGTTCATAGCTTGCAAAATGATGATATCTTTCCCAGCAAAGGAGATTTGAAATGAAAATTGTAAAGATTTGACCTTGAGGACAAAAGGCGCTCCTGTCCCTCACTGAAGGACCGGAGCTTGAATTCCAAATTTGCATTATCCTTGCAAGATTTAAGTGATTTCGCGATTTGAGGAGGTCAAGAGAAGTATGTTTTATTCGTTGAATATAACTTGAGTGGCTTACGAAGGAGAAAATCGACCCAAGTTGCAATAAGCGCTCCTGTCCCTCTCCAAGGGACCAGAGCGATTTTCCCTCAAGACAAGTTTCTGGCCAAGGTGAAGCGCGTTTCAAGTTTGACATGAATAAAGGGAGGCGTGATCAATCCATTGAAGATAATTTCGGAAAGATAGCAAAACGTAAGTGAGCTCAAAATTGCCTAGGCGCTCCTGTCCCTCTCCCAGGGACCAGGGCGAAAAATGCATTATCAAGTCTTCCCTTCCAAATTTGGTCGAATCCCGGCCAAGGCGCATGATGGCGATGATATTTGGAATACTTCAAAGAAGAACGAAGTTGCAAAAAACCACAAAACTTGATGAAATTGGCTAAGGCGCTCCTGTCCCTCACCAAGGGACCAGAGCGAAATCTTCAAATTTACCTGATTGCCTAACATTTTGGAGTGCTACTTTCGTTTCCAACACTCAAGATGGAGTAAGCAATGACATTTTACGCCTTGAAGATAATTAGATATTGATATGATTATGGATTTGTGCCATGGACTAAAGATCACTCCTGTCCTTCACTGGAGGACCAGGGCGATTTCTATAGAATCAATCATTCCTTTCCAAAACCACGTCAAGGCAAGATTATGCAAAGTGAGAAATGTCTTTAGGAAGATAGTGAACAAGGAATTAATCTCAAGAATCGACAATTTTAAGCCCAAAAGCAAAAATCGCTCCTGTCCTTCATTGGAGGACCAGGGCGAAAATCTTAAGAGGGTCAATTTTGCCTTGAAGAAAACGAGTTAAACATGCATAGAACAAACAAGGAAGATCATTGATTGCCCTGCAACATGAATTGGCGATTGGAAAAGACAAGGACCAAGGACAAAAGGTGGGATCGCTCCTGTCCCTCACCAAGGGACTAGGGCGAAAATGTTTTAAGATACACTCCTTCCAAAGATGGAATAAATCAAACTCAAGATTCCAAGCGAAAAGGTCATTTTGGACGTCCAAGATAAGACTTTGAACGTAAAAAGCAGGAAATACAAGGCTAAAATGCATGAGCGCTCCTGTCCCTCTCCCAGGGACCAGAGCGATGTTGTTGATGTCCCTTATTCTTCCCATGCTTAGGCGCCAATATCCTTCAAATTGCATTAAATGCTAAATTCGCTAAAATTTTGAAATATTTTAATTAAACTGGCATTTAATAAGTTCACATGGGCATTTAATAATTAATTTAGGCCTTTAAAAAATCAAAATTTTAATTGCAAAGGCATTTAAAATTAATTATTATTAAATTAAATAAAAAGAGTGCGCTTGAGGTATTATTTTAATGTTTTTTTTGCAAGGTCGGCCTCCTCTATTGAATTTTTATTTATTTTTGCCTATTTTCCAAGTCGGCCTATGGGCAATTGCAATAGTAAGCGCCTATATAAGGGAGGTATTTTGAAGCATTTTAATCCATCATTCAATCATTTATTTAAATGCGATTTGGAGAAGCAATAGAAGTGCGAATTTTGATCCAAGAAGGAGTGCGAACTTTGTTGGAGGTTAGAGGTGGAGCGAGTTTTCCTCAAGGCGTTGAAGACCCAAAGGGTGGTGAAGTTGATGAAGGAGGTGCATTTGCTAGAGGACTTCGATCTTCATTTTGCCTAGCGAATTTCTTAATTTTTGCATCGTTTTTTTTTAGAGCTAGTTCTCAAAGAGAGGTATGGCGAGATCTCCCTCATTCAAATTTTGAAATTTTGAATTTCCAATTGCATAGTCATATTTAGGAAATGATAATTCAAAGACTTATCATGAAGTTTCCTAAATTTAAAACTTAAATCCAGTCTATATTTCTACGTTGCAAAATATATTGCTCATTATGAAATGTTGTGTAGGTGTCAAGATGGCGACCCCAAAGGCAGAAGCATCCACCAGTCGTCCAGCCCTCATGAAGGAAGATCAAAGGAATGAAGAAATGGAGACCAAGATTCTGTCAAAGTGGAGCAACATTGGAGATACCAACTTGGGAAACTTCAGTGTGAAGAAATTTCGAGAGGTCCCTTACATTGGAAAGCCATCACCTATCGCAAGGAGAATAATTGAAAGTGGCATTATCAAGGCGGTCGGCTTCCCTCCAGCAATCCAGTGCCATGAGCTGATGATCGAGTGTGCCCGCCATTACGACCCACAGTCAAGATCGATCGTGTCCAAGGAAGGAAACACTTTGGCTTATCTTTCAGAAGAGGCTATCAGTGAAGCTCTTCATCTACCAGAACATAAAGATATGATTTACAAAAGCTTGGAAGGAGCTAGATCCATGTACGAAGATGATCCAGACACTTGCTTGAGCATCATCAACAAGAATTGGTTACTCAAAAGTCGTCCTCACCTGAGCAAGATTCCCAACACACCACATAGGACCAGAAGGAGTACAGAGATTTGATAACCTTACTCAATTGAGTTACAGGGGCTCATCAAGCCTTCTATTTTGAGAAGTGGATGTTCTTCTTCATCCAAGTGATAGTTCAAGGAAAAGGAACAATTCATTGGGCTAGAATTATTAGCCATTGCTTGGACGTGCAGTTGAGAAGACTGGAGGCTACTAAATCCTTCCACATGAGCTCATACATCATGTATGCCTTAATCAGGAGTTTTGAATATGCAGGACTACCTCACAGAGGAGTGATTGGAAGAGGACCTGGAGAAGTCAGAGTTTGTGACTCTTATGTTCATTTGCATCATCCACCAGGAAGTAACTACAAGTTAGTCAATGATACCTTCACAATGAACATCACCAGGACACTGCAAGGCGGGATTCACAATCGGCTATCTCAAGAGGCACAAGAGCTTGTAAAGAGGTATGGTGCTTGGTTTATCCAATTCCAGAAGTTTACATATATTAGAGTTCATGGGTGTCCTTCACCTCCATATATGTTGCCAAGATATCCGACAGACAGGATAGTATTACTTGAGGTGACTAGGCAGTTGGCAGCTTATGCGAAGGCATTCAGACATAGGCATGGAAATGGAATTCCTGTACCTATCATACTAGGAAATTCAATAGAGGTATGTCCTAATGCTCCAGCTTTAGATGATGCAGAAAGAGAGTTGGCCTTATATTCATTTTCATTCTTTTCCTTGAGGGAGAATTTTGATCCTTATGGGTATATAGAGGAGACAGTTGGTAGAAAATACAAGCATGAATGTCAAGTAGAGGACTTTTGGATGAATCTCTCAGATGATTTAGAAGTGAAAGAAAGATGCATTCCAGATTGCCTTTGGATTTATCAAGAAATGCAAAGTTTACAGAGTGGCCGATCAAGCTCAGGACAGTGGCAGGCACCTCCAGTCATCCTATGATAGAGAGGACAAGGCAGTAAAGATAGATTGGAATGAACCTGAGGTTGTGGACTTAAAAGCTTTGATGGCTCCAGTTTTGTCCTGTACTCGCAGATGGGTTGATGTGCAACATCAAAAGCTGAGAGAGCAGAACATACCTATGACTTTTACTTTGGAGGAAAGATCGGCAGAAGGAGGAGCAAGCGCAAGTGAAGGCCATCCTCATCCTAGAAGCACAAGCGAAGGCAATCCTCACCCCAGAAGCGCAAGTGAAGGCAATCCTCATCCTAGAGGTGCGAAGAGGAAGGAAAGACCTGAGAAAAGAGAATCTTCCAAGAAGAAGCAAGAGGCCAATCGAGATCGCTCATCCGGCACATCTTCTCGACAAGAGAAGAGGACACTTGAAGTGGAGGAATCTATGGAATCAATGGTTCAGAATGATAAACATGAAGAAGGACAGGCATCTCAACGTTCATCAAGTCAATCTCCCCAGGTCAATGAGCTACATGAAGACAAGAATGATGATGAAGCGACATCTCCTCTCCGGAAAGAAGAGCCATTACCTAAAGAAATACAAGTTAGAGAGACAAGGTCCCCCATTCCAGATTGGTTGAAGGAGAGACTAACAAGGGTGATTGTGATCGAAGACGAAGATAATGTGATTGATTTAGATAGCCTTGTTGGAAATTCTCAGGGAGTAACAGAAAAGAAGAAGGCCACCAAAATGTCCAAGATGATCAGAGATGAGACAGGATCCAGGAATTTGCAAATAGCTACACCGGCAGTGGACAAGTACGAGGGTGAAATCCTTGCAGAAGAATATGATGTAGAAACCGTTGAGCTTGGTCCACTCACCACCGAGCAAGCAATGGATGAGGCAACTGATTCATTTGAAGCACTTAAAGATAAACTTAAGGAAGAAATGGAAAAGAATAGAAAACTTGAGAGAGAGAGAGGTGCTTGGAGAGGCTACTTTAGCCACCTCAGTCAGCCTTTGGGACGTCAGGATCCAGCAGTATCTCCTGTGCAAGCGCTTCCCCTTGAATCAGTTGGTGAGGCAGAGAGAGTTAAGAGCTTGGTCCAGCTTATGAGCTCTTGGATTGACAAATCCCATACAGTTGCCATTGAGTTTGCAACAAGAATGATGCAGACCATTCATCGGGCTATCCAGGTCCTTGAGATCATCCACAACTTAATGATAACAATAGCCGCCTTTGCTCATACTAAAGATGTTATCATTCCTGTTCTTCAAGTAATTAGGCAAACACCAAGGAAGATCTTAGCACAAGAAAAGATAATGGATGGAGGAGCTCATAATTTACTCTAGTGGTCTACTTTACTCCAAATGAAGGAAGTTCTTTTCGAGGACACTAGCGCCAAATGCAATCAAGTGGAGGAGGTCATCCATCCAATCCAGGACAAGGTGTTTGGGGTGTTATGTACTATTCTTGGCAGAAGAATCGAAGTTGAGACAGATGTGGATCTTCAAGAGTTGGAAGAAAGGGTCAAGGTCATCTTTTGCAAAGATGAGAATGTTATTACAGATGAGCAAAGAGATCAAATGTTTGCTACTATGCTCCTGATTGAGAAAATCAGGGAACTCGAACCTGAATGGGATGCAGCTCTTCTCAAGGCCTTTGATCAGATTATTCACTTGGAGGAACGAATGAGGAATCTTCCCGAGATTCCTATTGCTGAGATTGAAGGAATCGTGTCCAGATTCATTGCATATGCTAAAAAGGAGCATTGGAAAGGGAATAAGGTTCTAGAAGAAAGGTTGTTATAGATGACATGGCACCTTAATTGTCATTGGTCTATGTTTCCTAGATTTTTGTGCCAAATTAAATATTTGGCTATGCATTTAATATTGTTCAATAAAAAGGGAACTTTTGTAATAAAACCCTAATTAGGGTTTGGGTGTCAGAATCTCAGCCGTTGATCTTCTTTTGATCTGGGCCGTTCATTGTAATTGAGGATGCTATATATGCCCTCACTCATTTTCATTTTGTAATAGTTAGCAATAAGAAATAGTTAGAAGATTAGAGCTTTTGGAGAGAAGAAAGTTATTTTGTAGCAAGATTGAGTTTTGAAGAAAGAATTTCAAGCAATTGTTGTCTATTTTGGCTTTGAGATCAATAAAATATTGAAGTTATGGTGTTTTATTGCAATTCTTGTGGCTATCTTCATGGTTGTTTACTTTATTGAATCATTCTCAGTCGAAGTAGTATTTAAGTTTGAAGGACTAAGTGTTGGGCTTGATCTTTGGTGAGATTCACGTTCCAAACCACTAGCTTCTTACTGATTGTAGGGACGCCTTGTGTGATCAACTGGAGAGACTTGAATTACTTAAACCTTCAATCGTCATTGAGCTTTGGATATGTGCCTTTGTGGTAGTGTCCATGATCCTTGATGAATTGAAAAATCATTTGTTACCTTAGAAGATCGCATCAATTTCAGTTAGGTTGTTATTTCATGGCAATATTGAAATTGGTAGAATCTTGCCAAGTCTAGCCTACATTGGGTCATTCTTAGGATTAGATTAGAATTTACCCCTTGCAAACCCAACCTTTTGATCTTTTTGAGAACTTGTTAGTTTAGGGAAATCTTGTTCCTACAGCTCGGAGGACGTAAGGCCCCTTGATGAAACAGCATTCACAACGACCACTGGTGCTTATCCACATGTAGAGACCCTACATAAAAGAACATTGGAGTCACCCTGATTGATCCTTTTTTGCGACATCTTCAGCAATCAGAGGCTTTATTCAAGAGAGGATAAGGTACCCTTGGGTATTTTATTCTGCGTATGATTGTGTACAAAATACACGTCAACAGGTTTCTACCAAATTCATCCCAAAGGCTACAAAATAAGTGAAATTCTTGGATATTTTTTGGTAATTGAGATCTTAACAACAAGAAGTAGCACAAGGACAAGGACAAGAACAAGAAAAAATCAAGACAAACAAGAAGTAGAAGAATAAGAAAAAAAACAAGAAACAGAAAAGAAGAACAAGAGCAAGAACAAGAACAAGAAAAAGAGAAAAAGAAAAAACAAGCAGCAAAAGAACAATAACAAGAAGGATCTAAAGAAGAACAAGAAGAATAAGAGCATGAACAAGAAGTAGACGAGAAAAACTAAGTTACTAGTTTGGTTTCATCCATACAAAAAAAAAAAAACAGAAATATATACATATTTGCAATAGTAATTAAGTTCAAAATATACCACCATAAAAATAGTCAAAAATTAGTCAAACTTGAATGCCATGACATCTATTAAAGTTAGAAAATAATAATGTTGAGTGTCAACAATCCGCCATCATTGATCAAATATCATATGAGTCATCAAAAATATCATCATCACCATCCATGTTAGACAACATGTAGTGGTAAATTAGAGAACCACAAATAGTGCCATTGACACTACCACTACCACTACCACTACCACTAGCACTCATACTCACTAATTGGCTCATAGTCGTTGTCAACATCATGAGAAGCAAAGTGGGAAGTGGAAGCATCCAATTCAATATGCTCTAGCTCAATATTCCATTTCCTTGTCTCCCCTTCTTACATACATCAAGTACTCTACTTACTAGTTGGCTCAAAGCCATTGTCAACATCAAGAGCAGATAAGTGGAAAATGGAAGCATCCAATTCAATATGCTTTGCCTTGATATCCCACATCCTTGTCTCCCCTTCTTTGTAGCCACTTTGTGTGTAAGGAGCGGCAAGTTTGAATGCACGTACATCAAGTTCTTTGCCTTTTTTGAGTTTAGTTGGATGAAGGAGTATGTGCTCTAATTTTTCTTAGATGTAGATGAACTAGCAACCTATTAAGACAATTAGAGAGTTAAGAGTTACAAAATTTAGAAATTAAAAGATTTTTTTTGTAGAACTTACGAGAAAAATTTTGATTGCAAGAGGTTGTAGGTGCATGTATGTTTCTCAATGAAAGTACAACCGACTATGAGCATCAAACATATACTTGTCCCAAGGAGCATCAAGACCACAATCACTGGTGCAAAACCCATGAACTCAATCGTCACTACATCCCGCATGTCATGATTAGCACAAACTCTGCAAAGTGCTATCTTGTACCCTTGAGCGACTTCAAGACTATATAGAGCAACTTTTTGTTGGCATTATGTGAACTGGCATGCGCCTTATGTGAACCGGCATAAAGAAATAATGATATTGTATGTTGTCATTGATGTCGATATGGAACATAGTGTGAACCGGTATATGCCAAAGTGAAGCGGCATATTTGTTCAAGGTGAACCGGCATGTAGTTATGGGAACCAGCACATGGAAGCACTGTATGACTACCGGTTGGTAGGCAGCTTCCACTTTAGGGTTTCTGGTTGGACTACCTCAAGTCTGTGTGACTCAATCGGTGATCTTTGTGTGATGAGTTAGCAGTATGATGAAGGACAGATCGTGTTGCCACGTAAGCTCTGTGTGCGTGAGGGATCTTGCATAAAGATGACTATTCCTATCTACCTCGGGAATGTGCGAAGTCTGTCAAACGATGATAAAGTGTGATGGGTTATTAGCCGCCATGAAAACGGTGGATAATGGACGATGGAGAATGTCTTGAGATCGATTCAAGACTAGTGCATTTAATGCAATATGATCCAACGGTCAGGATCGAACAGTTTGAATTGCTCAACCTAACAGGTTTAGGGTTTTTGCTACCAACCTGTATGTTTCCTATAAGGTCGATGTTGGGTTTTTGTCTGAGGTTGTTGGCAAAAAGTTGTGAGTGTGTATCCAAGGAAAGTGATACGTGATTCTTGCCAGACCAAAGGGGAGAAGAGATACCTGCAAAGTGAATGTGCAGAAGGAAAAGAGGAGCCTAAACGGATCTGCATTAGCATTGAGTACTGTTAACAGATCATTGTAATACCTATTGATCTCTAACCACTTCAACAGTTGTAAAATCCCCTAATAGGGTAGCCTTAACTGGCTTGATTCAAAATCCCTTAAATCGAGTGGTCTTAACCGGCTTGTTTCAAATCCCTTAACCGGGTAACTCGAGGCTAATGAGTTCTGAGAAGCTAGAGAAGCTTAGGAGATCCTTTCAGCTATTGAGTTCTTAAAATCCTCTAACAAGGTGACCCTACCGGGTTTAACCCTTAACCGGGTATCCCTTAACCGAGTGATCCTTAACAGGATCGGTTTCTACCAAAACCTATTGTAATGTCCTTAACCGGACAAGGCTCCTAACAGAGCGGACTTCTAAAGAGTTCAAAAAGCAGCTTGTGGGTATTCATTCGCACCGTGGTTTTTCCCAGTTGGGTTTCCACGTGAAAAATATGTGTGTCATGCATAATGCTCTTGTCTTGTGATGCTCTGTTTTATCTGTTAAGCACATGAAGGTTCTATGTTTTATGCCTGTCTATAAAACATATTGAACTTACTATTGTGAAGATTTGATGGTTAGGTTTACTAGTTTATGCATGAGAATATAATGATACTGTGGTATTGAGCTAAGAGAAAAGCTTATTGAGTGACCGGTTCATGACTGATTGAGCTATACTGGATGTTACCGGTTGCACTCTGTTTTACCAGTATCCCTGTTTATCAGTCATTTGGAGTATTTGTTGTCAAACTGGTTTTGGACAATATTTGTGTTTTTACTGATTCACCCCCCCCCCCTCTCTTAGTACCGGTTTGGTACTAGTGGTTCATCATTGAGATATCAATTGGTATTAGAGCCCTCCAGGTCCTCTGTGTTGTAAGCTTAACCGCTTGAGGAAAAGATCCTAGCCAAATGATGAAGAGGGAAGGTCCAAAGTTCAACAGGGAAAACTTTGGTATATGGAAAGACAGGATGAAGATATTCATCAAAAGCATGGGTGTTCAACACTGGAGTTATGTTGAAAATGTATATGTTGTTCCTACCGGTACTCTCACCGATGCCCAAAAGAGAGAGATACAAGAAAATGGGCAAGTCATGGAAGCCCTCATCAGTAGCCTATCTGACATTGAATTTATTGATGTTCAGGACAAGGCAAATCCCAAAGAGGTATGGGATGCTCTTGAAAATATCTATGGGGGTGATGAGCATGTAAAACAAACTAAGGAAGAGAGCTTGAGAGGAAAGTTTGAAGACATGCGGATGGTTGAAGGAGAGACCATTCAGCAGTATGGAATAAGAATCAAAACAGTTGTTGGAGAAATAAAGAGTGCAGGTGGCAAAATAGAAGATTCCACTGTGGTAAGTAAAGTCCTGAGATCCATGTTGCTGGTCTATACAATAAGGGTTGCTGCTATTCAGGAGCTGAGATCAATAGACAAGTCTAAGGCGTCCTTGGACTCCATGATAGCTAAGTTGACAGCTTATGAGCTGAATAGTTTTGATGGTAGTGTTCAAAAGACAGAATCAGCTTTTAAAGCTTCTGCTATACCATCCAGAAAAGGAAAAGAGGCTAGCACTAGTGGGGAACCTAATCAGAATAGAGAAATGAAGGATGAAGAGTTTCTGATGGAGTTTGAAGCTCTTCTTGCCAGGAGATTTCCAAAAGGAACTGGTAAATACAAAGGTAAGCTTCCTTTAAAATGTTTCTCCTGTAACCGGATAGGACATATTGCTATGAACTATCCTAATAGTGACAACAAGGATAAACCGGAAAGGTTCAGGAAATTCAAACGAGGAAACCGGAGAAATTGTTTTGTGGCAGTTGATGAAGGTGTCACAAATGAGGAATCAGAAGATGAAGAGAATGAAGACATTGTGTTCATTGCTGTAAAGGAAGATGTGGCAAACAAGAAGGCTCTTGTCTCCCGGTTTGATGATTCCAATGAGTGGATCATTGACAGTGGTTGTTCTCACCATATGACTGGTGACCGGAGCAAGTTTCTATCCTTAGAAGAGTATGATGGTGGTGTGGTTCGCTTTGGCAATGATGCACCATGCATGGTCAAAGGCAAAGGGTCCATCTCTTTGAATGGAAAGAGTAGTGCTGACAATGTGTACTAGGTTGATGGTCTTAGACAAAACCTTCTAAGTGTTTTCTAAGTGTTGCCCAGCTAAATGACAGTGGTCTCACTCTGCAATTCAAGAATGGAGTTTGCAGAATCAAAGGTAAAGATGGTAAATTGGTAGCCACGGGCATGCAGACTAAAGGTAACCTATTTCATCTGAATGCAAATATAAGTACATGTCTTATGGCTAAGCTTGATGATAGCTGGATATGGCATAGGAGGTTCTGCCATGTGAACTTTGATAACATTGTGAAGGCTAGCAAGATCAAGGCAGTTAGAGGGTTGCCGGTGCTGAGCAAATCGGATAATACCTTGTGTAGAGAATGTCAATTGGGGAAAATGTCTTCCTCAATGTTGGTGTAAATAATTATTCATCATGGATATTATTACACTTCCTTAAGTTTACTTAGGATAATGCATTTCATAGTAGTTTGGATATGAGACACTTGGGTGTTTGTGCCACATTGGGATAGTGTGTGTAGGAGAAATTCCACCTTTTATGGTGTTGATCTTGTTATTACACTATCATATCCACTTATTGTGGAGTGATAATTCCACCTTCGGTGGGTGATCCACCTCATGTGGAATATTATATTATTTCTCCTACCTACCCACACCTATTTCCTACCTACCCTTGTTTCTTATTGAGCCACATATCATATTTGTGTGCTCATACATATCCCTAGCCTTGCCTATATAAGCAGGCTCATCTACATTGTATGTAACTATTGAACTATTGAATCCAGTTGATTATTGTTGATCATTTCTATTGATGAGAATACTGTTTATTCTTGTCCCATATTATGTCTCTATTTTGTACATTTCATTGAGCTCTTGATCTTGGCAAAATCTAACATGGTATCAGAGCCATTGGGGCTTCATTGATTCGTCTTGAAGAGGCATTATTACGATGTCAAGAGGCAGATCTGAGGAGCAGCATCTTTTGGAGGCGTCCTAGCCCAAATCCGACTCCGCCATTGCGTCCAGAAGGCTATTTCCATGAATTTTGGTTATAAATTCGGCTTATTTTGGTGAGAAAATTTTTTTCTCCAATTTTGCTATAATCGTACGGATTTTCAAATTTTTTAATATAATTTTCGAAAAAAAAAAAAATATTTTCATTTTCTGAAAATTTTCGAAAAATCAAAAAATTCCGAAAGCAAAAAAAAAAATCAAAATCAAAAAAAAAAAATTGTTTTTTGGGGGGTCCGCAGACCCCCCCCGTGATCCGCGTGTACCGCAGACTGCAGGTTGCGCAGGCCTCGTACTTGCGTTGTACCCGCCGCAGGTCGTTGAGATTCGCGCCCGCCACAGGTACCTTCCCGCGCCGCGTCCTTCCCGCCGGTTCGCTGTCCACGCCGTCGCCGAGAAGACCCGCCGCCCGCCTGCTACCGCCGCTGCAGCCCGAGCACCTCCGCAACCGGTCCCTCCGCTCCCGGGCCCGGATCTCCTCTCCGGTGCCGGCTCCCACAGTCCGTAGCTCGGCTCCTCGCACCGCCTCCCGGTGCCCACACCACCACGCGGACAAGCCCAGCTCCTCTGCCACACGGAAAACCGGCGAACCCGCGCCCGCCACTGGCCCGCGAGTACCTTCCGTACAATGACACGCAGGCCATCCGTACATAGTAATATGCCATGTGTTTTATCCAGTCAACGAATCTGTACAGTACGGTCCGCACAGTCACTTGGCCACGTCATCTATTCGTACAATACGGACGCCCAGTCAGCAGAGGGCGAAGTTTTTGCGACGGTCATACGGCTGTCAAATTTAACCTAGTGATTTGCTGATGTCAGCGCCACATCGGCCGGGTTTGAAAATATTGGACCCCCCTCTCATTTGCATTTTTTATTTTGCAGTTCAACTTCAAATGGCCATAACTTGCTCATTTTTGCTCCTTTTTGGGTGCAATTTGTTTTGAAATGGGCTAGAATTTTGTGCTCTCCGCAGTGGTGAAGAAAATTTTTGTTTTTGATGCACGGATTTTTCAGAAAATGCAGTTTTTGGTGACTATATCTGAGTAATCCTAGTTTTTGCAACTTCAAAGGCTTCGTTTGGGGTCATCCGACCACCTTTTTAGGTGCCGTTTTTTTTGAAATTGCGTATTTTTTCGTCTACTTTCACATGATGCTATCAGATTGATGTCATTGTAAGTAGAAATTGTACTTTCAGATTTTGGCCATTCTTGGCTCTCTTGGTACTTGTATATTTGCTTGAATCTCAGTTAGATTCATTGCACTATTGATAGAAGTCTCTTGTATCTCATTTGAGAAGTAGTAAAATTTGCATCATAAGTCCACTTTGCCTTGTTTTGCAAGTGGCTCATTGTAATCGCACTAAGTATAAAGTGCCAAAATCATCACTTTGGGGGGGGTACATTGATTGAGTGAATTTGGGGGGGTGTCTCTTGTGCTTTTGTGCTCTTGTGTTCCTTCCTTTTTTGCTGCTATGGGTTCTTCTAAGTTTCCTCTCTTAACTCTACATAATTATGCTACTTGGAAAATTGATGCGTGGAGTAAACTTATGGAAAAAGGACTCACTCATTACATTGATGGAACTATTGTTGCTCCAGCTGATCCTAAGGCTAATCCAGTTGGTCGCTTAGATTGGCTCACTAAAAATATCATGGCAATTGGTACCTTAAGAAAGTATGTATCAAAGGATCTCATTTTTCATATAGAGAAATGTACTCTAATCAAGGATGCTTGGCAAAAGTTTCAAGACTTGTATGGTCAAGTTGATGAGATTAGGAGATATCAAATTGATAGTGATCTCACCATGTTAAATCCCAAGAACTTTGATACTATACAAGATTATGTCACTAAGGCAAATGAGTTGAGGGCACAACTCAAAGATTGTGGCATTGATAAGAAGGATACTCAATTGATATTCAACTTGATAGGCAAGCTTCCACAAGAATATGCAGCATTTGTTTCTAGTTTCCAAACCCATAGGATGACAATGGGTTCAAGCTACAAAATGCCTACATTTGATGCTTTCAATGAAATGTTGATGATGTAACAAACTAAGTTGATAAGCATGGGCATTCTTAAGGCTTCTAAGTCTCAAGCATTAGTGGCAAATCAAGGGAACAAAGGAAATCAAGGAAAGGACAACTCAAACAAGAAGAAATGGCAATCAAAGCTTAAGGAAAAAACACCATCTTCTCCACAACAAGGAGATTCATCCTCTTCTAAGAGAGATAATTCACCAAAGAGGGAGAGACCTACTTGTGCTTATTGTAAAAAGATTGGTCATGAGGAGCATCGTTGCCATTCTAAGAAGATTGATGAGCTCACACATATCATCAAAAAGCATAACATTGATTTGCCTGAAGTCTACAAGAAGGATGATTCATCAACTTCCACTTCCTCACATTCAAAAGGAAAAGGGCAAGCATTCATGGCTTCTACAAGTGGAAAGACTCACTTTTTTGGAACAAGAAAAGGAAAAGCTCTATGTGCTACTATCAGTCATGATTTAGAGAGATGGCTTCTAAATTCAGGGGCTTCTCATCATATGGCATCTTCGCAGTCTATGTTCTCTACATTTGAGCCTTGCACCATGCCACAGATTTTGATGGGCAATCATACATACATGGATGTGATTGGGAAAGGATCTATTGACATTGGGGATAACTCCTTCAATGATGTGTTGTGTGTACCCCACTTGACAAACAATCTCCTTTCTATCTATCAAATCACACATTGCGCAACTAAGAGAGTTGTGGAGTTCACACCTAACTCAGTTTTCATTAGAGACATGGAGACTAGAGCTATTATTGCGACTGGGGTGGCTGATCATGCATCTCGGTTATACTCCTTTTCAGATTTTGTTGATGATGATGATTTCACATTTGATGATTCTACATATGATGATCACACTTATTGTGATGGTTCAGATTTTGAGGAGAACTTTGGACACTTGAACATGGGGATTCTCACATGTGACCCCATTCTTGAGTCTTGTATTTCATCTCCTCATATTGATATCACATCACCTATTGCACCTGATGATGCAGATAGTGCAACAGTTTTGCCTTCATGTGATTCAGTGCAGCAGGATATTTATTGTCTTCCAGCTTCAGATTCATGGGATGATTACTTGACAGACATTGCAGGTTTGTTTGTGGAATCCTACATTGCAGATTTGGGAGACATCATTGATGACATTCATCTTCTCTTTGATGAAGATGATCCTTCTTCGATTGTTGCGAGGGCACACTCTGACCCTCTTGTTCATTCTCTACATGATCATTCTTTTGAGGTTGATATGATTGTGGATACTTATGTACAGCAGTTGGAGGAGGTCTCTTTATGTTTTGAGGAGACATGTGAGTCTTTGGGACATGTTCTACATTCATCTCCACTAGATCTTGGAGTGCCTTTTTCAGCAGTGTGGCACAGTTTACCACCTTTGGAAGGGGTATCTTTCAGCATCGACATGGGGACACTTGAGTGTTTGTCAGAGATTCCTTTCATCATGAGTTTTCTTCATACATCTTCCCTTCATGATTGGGGAGACTTCATGGATACACCTTTGGTTTTGTTTCTTCCTAAGGGGAAGAATGTTGTTCGACGTTCGTGGGGCTGTTTCTTCATACCTCGAGCTTCTATCATTGGTGCAGATTCTCCATTGAGGGGGGGTCATAGTTTGACTTCTCTTCTTCTCTCATATGGGGGGGACTTTTTCCTCACATGGGGTTTTGTTCCTCACATTCTTCTATGAGAGTTCTCTTGTATGTTTTTCATCTCTTTTTGGGGGAGGGTTTTTTCCCATTGGGTTTTTCTCTCTTTCCCCACTTTGTGAGAGATTTCATTGCATTGGTTTGCATGCATTTGCATTTGTACATGGGTACCTAACATGGCCTCGTAGCCGGGACCCATCTTGCATTTCTTAGTTGCATTGTAGACTTAAGTGCATTCCCCTAAGTTGCACTTAAGGGGGGGTGTTGGTGTAAATAATTATTCATCATGGATATTATTACACTTACTTAAGTTTACTTAGGATAATGCATTTCATAGTAGTTTGGATATGAGACACTTGGGTGTTTGTGCAACATTGGGATAGTGTGTGTAGGAGAAATTCCACCTTTTATGGTGTTGATCTTGTTATTACACTATCATATCCACTTATTGTGGAGTGATAATTCCACCTTCGGTGGGTGATCCACCTCATGTGGAATATTATATTATTTCTCCTACCTACCCACACCTATTTCCTACCTACCCTTGTTTCTTATTGAGCCACATGTCATATTTGTGTGCTCATACATATCCCTAGCCTTGCCTATATAAGCAGGCTCATCTACATTGTATGTAACTATTGAACTATTGAATCCAGTTGATTATTGTTGATCATTTCTATTGATGAGAATACAGTTTATTCTTGTCCCATATTATGTCTCTATTTTGTACATTTCATTGAGCTCTTGATCTTGGCAAAATCCAACACTCAACCTTTAAAGGTAAATCTTTTACTGCTGACAACTTGCTTGATCTTGTGCATACTGATTTATGTGGTCCTATGAAAACTAGAAGTGTGCAAGGTGATAGGTACTTCATGATTCTCATTGATGACTGCTCAAGAATGATGTGGGTCACATTCTTGAAAGACAAGTCTGAAGCTTTTGGGAAATTCAAAGCTTTCAGAGCATTAGTGGAGAAGGAAAGCGGTAAAAGGATCAAATGTCTCAGAACTGATCAAGGAGGGGAATTCACTTCCAGTGAATTCAACAAGTATTGTGAAGAATTTGGCATCAAGATACAGCTGTCTGCCCCCTGGACTCCACAGCAGAATGGCCTAGCAAAGAGGAATAACCGGACTGTGGTTGAAGCAGCTAGAACTATGTTGATCCAGGGAAAGGTTGCTCACACCTTTTGGAGAGAAGCAGTGAGCACTGCAGTTTACACTATGAACCGGGTACTCATCAAAAAGGGTAAGGACAAAACTCCTTATGAATATTGGACCAGTAAGACACCTGTGGTAAACTACTTTAAGGTATTTGATAGCAAATGTTACATCAAGAGGAGTGAACATCAGGGCAAATTTGAAGCTAAATGTGATGAAGGAATATTTCTAGGATATTCCACCAAGAGTAAAGCTTTCAAGTGCTACAACAATAGGACTCAGAGAATTATGGAAAGCATCAATGTAAGAGTTGATGAATCCTCTAAGAAGACTGAGAAAACCAGCAGTGAGCAAGTTGTAAATGAACCGGTTGCAACCTTCTGGGAACCGGTTGTCAGTCAACCTAGTACCAGTAACAGTGTTCCTGAACCGGTGAATGTTGATACTGATGAAGATGAGGATGAAGAAGAAAAGCAAGAAGAACCAGTTAAGACCATTCCTCGATATGTCAAGTTGAATCATGATCCCAAGTAGATCATAGGTGATAAGGATGCAGGAATCCTTACTAGAAGAAAGATCAGAGAAAACTCATGTATGATCTCTGAATTTGAGCCTAAGTCATTCAAAGAGACTCATAAAGATGAAGACTGGATCAAGGCAATGGAAGAAGAACTTGACCAGATAGAGAAAAATGGTGCATGGTCCTTGGTACCCAGACCAGAACATAAAAATGTCATTGGCACCAAATGGGTGTTCAGAAATAAGTTGAATGAGGATGGCACAGTGATTAGGAATAAAGCCAGACTGGTATGCAAAGGATATGCTCAAGAAGAAGGTGAAGACTATGGGGAAACCTTTGCTCCTGTAGCCAGATTGGAAGGAGTTCGTATGCTTCTTGCATATGCAGCTTTTAAGAGGTTCAAGGTATATCAAATGGATGTAAAATTTGCATTCCTAAATGGTGTACTTGAAGAGGAGGTGTATATTGAGCAACCAGATGGGTTTGCCCTATCTGAAGACAGTGACATGGTATGTAGGCTACATAAAGCATTATATGGTCTAAAGCAAGCACCTAGGGCATGGTATGAGCGCCTACATTCCCATCTTGTGAAGATTGGATTTGAGAGAACAAGTGAAGATAGCAATATCTACTTGAAGTCTGAAGGAGATCAGATTCTGATCTGTGAAGTTTTTGTTGATGACATCATCTTTGGTGGAGACGACAAGATGAGTCATGAGTTTGCTGATGAGATGAAGAAAGAGTTTGAGATGTCACTCATAGGGGAGATTAAGTTCTTCATTGGACTGCAGATCCAGCAGACGAAAGATGGAATCTTCATCACTCAGTCCAAATATGTCAAAGAGGTGTTGAAGACTTTTGGCATGGAAGATAGCAAACCGGTTGGTACACCGATGGTGACCGGTTGCAAACTGACAAAGGAGGATGA
The DNA here is from genome assembly GCF_030272615.1 of Cryptomeria japonica. Lineage (NCBI taxonomy): Eukaryota > Viridiplantae > Streptophyta > Pinopsida > Cupressales > Cupressaceae > Cryptomeria > Cryptomeria japonica. Next base: position 246,229,771 of record NC_081405.1, on the reverse strand, counting down.
TTCTGCACCGGTTGATGAGAAGGAATACCGCTCAATGATTGGTAAGTTGCATTATGTAGTGCATAGCAGACCGGATATTGCACATGCAGTTGGCATCACTGCAAGGTTCCAGAAGAGTCCAAGAGAATCTCACTTGAGTGCAGTCAAGCGGATTCTTAGGTATCTGAAGGGAACAATTGACTATGGATTGTGGTACCCATACAGCAATAATTTCAATCTGAAAGTATTCACAGATGCTGATTGGGCCGGTAATGTGGATGACCGGAAGAGCACAACCGGTGGTGCATTCTTTCTCAGTGGTAGACTGGTCTCATGGATAAGTAAAAAGCAGAGTTGCATCTCTCAGTCTACAGCGGAAGCGGAGTATGTTGCAGCTTTCATGAACTGCACTCAGACAATCTGGATGAAGCATGTACTGGAAGGCTTCAAGATCCCTGTATCTAAACCGGTAAGTATATTTTGTGATAACACAAGTGCTATCAATATATCAAAGAATCCGGTTTTACATTCTAGAACCAAGCATTTTGAGCTTAAGTATCATTTCTTGAGGGAAAAGGTTCAGAATAAAGAGATTGCACTGGAGCATGTGTCCAGTAAGGAGCAGTTAGCAGACATATTCACCAAGCCTCTCCCAAAGACAACATTTGTGCATTTGAGAGGTGAATTAGGGGTCTTGCCCCTTCAGGAGGTGAACTAAAAGTGAGTGTTCCACATCAGTCAGGTATTGAAAAAACAAATCTTTGGTTGATTGGTGTGTTTATGGATGCTACTCCTCAAGGGGAGCAGCATGATGAAACAGTGATGATTGTAGCTCCACTTTGGCATTGTTGTCAAAGGGGGAGAAGGAGTGAAGTGAAAAGACATCTGCAGCAAATGGGGAGAAGATGTGAAGCAGAGAAGATATCTTTTGTATATTGCCATCAATGCCAAAGGGGGAGATTGTTGGCATTGTGTGAACCGGCATGCGCCTTATGTGAACTGGCATAAAAACATAATGATATTGTATGTTGTCATTGATGTCAATATGGGACATAGTGTGAACCGATATATGCCAAAGTGAAGCGGCATATTTGTTCAAGGTGAACTGGCATGTAGTTATGGGAACCGGCACATTGAAGCACTGTATGACTACCGGTTGGTAGGCAGCTTCCACTTCGGGGTTTCCGATTAGAGTACCTCAAATCTGTGTGACTCAATCGGTGATCTTTGTGTGATGAGTGAGTAGTATGATGAAGGACAAATCGTGTTGCCACGTAAGCTCTGTGTGCGTGAAGGATCTTGCACAAAGATGACTATTCCTATCTACCTCGAGAATGTGCGAAGTCTGTCAAACGGTGATAAAGTGTGATGGGTTATCAGCTGCCATGAAAACGGTGGATAATGGACGAATGAGAATGTCTTGAGATTGATTCAAGACTGGTGCATTTAATGCAGTATGATCCAATGGTCAGGATCGAACTGTTTGAATTGCTCAACCTAACAGGTTTAGGGTTTAGGGTTTTTGCTACCGACCTGTATGTTTCTTATAAGGTCGATGTTGGGTTTCTGTCTGAGGTTGTTGGCAAAAAGTTGTGAGTGTGTATCCAAGGAAAGTGATACGTGATTCTTGCCAGACCAAAGGGGAGAAGAGATACCTGCAAAGTGAATGTGCAGAAGGAAAAGAGGAGCCTAAACGGATCTGCATTAGCATTGAGTGCTGTTAACAGATCATTGTAATACCTGTTGATCTCTAACCACTTCAATAGTTGTAAAATCCCCTAACAAGGTAGCCTTAACTGGCTTGATTCAAAATCCCTTAAATCGGGTGGTCTTCACCGGCTTGTTTCAAATCCCTTAACCGGGTAACTCGAGGCTAATGAGTTCTAAGAAGCTAGAGAAGCTTAGGAGATCCTTTCAGCTATTGAGTTCTTAAAATCCTTTAACAAGGTGACCCTACCGGGTTTAACCCTTAACCGGGTGATCCTTAATAGGATCGGTTCCTACCAGAACCTATTGTAATGTCCTTAACCGGACAAGGCTCCTAACAAAGCGGACTTCTAAAGAGTTCAAAAAGCAGCTTGTGGGTATTCATTCCCACCGTGGTTTTTCCTAGTTGGGTTTCCACGTGAAAAATATGTGTGTCATGTGTAATGCTCTTGTCTTGTGATCCTCTGTTTTATCTGTTAAGCACATGAAGGTTCTATGTTTTATGCCTGTCTATAAAACATATTGAACTTACTATTGTGAAGATCTGATGGTTAGGTTTACTAGTTTATGCATGAGAATATAATGATACTGTGGTATTGAGCTAAGAGAAAAGCTTATTGAGTGATTGGTTCATGACTGATTGAGCTATACTGGATGTTATTGGTTGCACTCTGTTTTACCGGTATCCCTGTTTATCAGTCATTTGGAGTATTTGCTATCAAACCGGTTTTGGACAGTATTTGTGTTTTTACTGATTCACCCCCCCCCCTCTCTCAGTACCGGTTTGGTACTAGTGGTTCATCATTGAGATATCACTTTTGATGTCAGATAAATGAGCTGAGAACTATAATATTTGGGACTCAATGCAAAGGCAAGAAAATGCAACACAATGGTCATTTTATTCCATCTCTCTACAATGATTTTGTGTAGTTTTTTGAAGAAATTGCATTTATGATGACTTTCATATTCTCAATCATTGAGTCAATGCTATAATATACCTTACCCAAACAATGCCTATCCATGTTGATATAATGGATCATGCTCAATATGGGGTCAATGAGTTTGAGGAGATACTCAACATGATCCCACCAAATGTAATCTAGGATCATTTTATTAACCTTTGTTGCCCTTGTAGTGCTACATTGTCTCCATATGGACCAATTTTGGTTGATGACCATGTTAGAAAATGTCTCACGAACTTTCACAAGTCCTCTTAACACAATTGTGTTGGAGGCAAAACAGGTCTTAATTTGAAAATAAAAATAAAAATAAACAAATTTACAAAAAATAAAATTAAAATAAAGTTAAAAATGTTTACTAAATTGAAACATATTTATTATTTAACTTACCTTCAACCACTCAAATTTCGAGAATGTTCTAAATATTCCTTGTGCAATATGGTGGTTGGTGACAAACATTTGGATCTCTTCAGCCTCAACATACACTTGTTTGATCCAATCAATTTTGATGCTCATTGATGGTGTTTTTACGCACTATGCAACATAGAATAAAATACTAAGTATTCTATCCTCTCTTGAACAAAGACTCCCCAAATGCTAAGCTATGTGATCAAATAGAATGACTCCAAGATTTCGAATGTCAGGTCTTGACGTTCTCTTGGATAGACTCAATTGTTTGATGTGATATTGCTGGAATCACAAGGTGGACTTACGTTGAATCTTGAATGCTTGGATATCGTTGGAACATGGGATTTCACTTCACTTAAAAAAAAAGGAATAGGGTTTAGGAAGCTACTCTAATTCTAGGAATGTAAGAGCAATGGACAATCTTTGGTGAAACTCAACTAAGCTTTGCTTTGACATGCAGCGAACATCCTCGCAAGGCTAGTGTGATCTTCTAGGGATAGATTGATGATTTTCAAATCACCACTACAAGCGTAGATACCATCATGGTGAAGCATATCAACGAAAGAGTGATAATTGAAGTTAAGCTTGGCTAAGATGGATCCAATTGACTATGCAAGACATTTTACAATCAGCAAGGTGTTAGTAGTATGGATGTACAAATTTCACCATTGATCATGCACAAAGTTCTTCCATTCATCTAAACAACATGAAAATTAAATCAGAAGTAGAGACCATGCAAATTGTTGAATCAACATATGAATTTCACCATATCTTCAATGAAGTTTACATGCTTCTTACAACAAAGTCTTGGCAACAATCTTTGCCTTCTCCTCCTGCTCTACTCTAGCTGCTAAATGCTATTGAACTCCTAACTGTTAACTATTCACCTTTACAGATGAAAGAGTGGAGTCTTATATAGTGCTCTCATTACAATGAATGGCTCAAATTGAAAGATGAAAACCTTAATTAGGGTTTGTTACACCCATTACAAAGCATTTAATGCTTGACTGATGATAGATTTACAATAAAATAGACACATGTCCTTCCTTGAATAATAGACCAATAGATGATGACGATAGGTACATCAAACTTTGTACCCATGTGGTAGTTATCCTCTTTGTTGGATAAGTCAAGTACATTGAATTTGGATGCCTTGTTTTGAAATGATGTGATTGGATAAGTGATGACCAGGCACCACCTTAGATTGATTGATCTTTGTAACTCATCACAAGTTGAAGGTGATTGAGGTATATCTCTTGATACTCAACATTATCCAAGCTCAATCATGAACGAGACGAAGGTAGGAGATATTTCCAAATTGCATTATCTTCTAACTTTGATTAACTCTTTTGAAACTATCTCCTATCTTGAGCTTGTACCATTTCATATTCCTTCTCATGCATGGAAACTCCTTCCTTAGGATGTTTGGATTTCACCCTTTACACTTGTATTGCTCCTGAGTCCTATCACCTTGAAGTCTAGTCTTGAATTACAGCTCACTATCCTGTCAAGTTTTCTTGGATATCCAAAGGAAATTCAAGATAGTCATTAGTTCCTCCCTTTGATACTTAATCCTTACAATTATCGTGTATTGCCTTTCCTTGTGATGGAAGTTCTCTCCATTTTTCATTCAACGACATCTTTGGAGGTGTTTGATCATTCATCCTTGAAATACAATTCTTTCACTTGTGTTAGCTCATTGATGAGGTTTGTCTTCATCTTATGATGTTGATGAATGTTGGAGAGTTCATTAGGTGAAGTAGCCAGCTTCCTTGCTTTGCTTGATACAATGATGAAGTTATGTTGATCTACTCCTTTGCATTGCTGAGTGTGATCTCTCCTTTATGCTTTAAAGACCTATTCTTCCATTATTCCTCATGCTGACTCTCTGCATCAGACCTGAAAAGAACATAACTTCAATCAAAACATAAGAAATGGGAACAATATTACCCAAAATTTGCTTCCTAAAGTCTTTTCGAATCTGGTCATTAATCTCAAAGTTGGAGCTAACATCGTCTAACTTGTAGTCTGATCAAATTATGCTCAAATTAGAATGTCTTGGCTGGGGAAATTCATCAAAATCAGGTTTGATTTAAAATTCGCCTGTAGGTCTTCATTGAAAAAATCAGAATTAGGCTCGCATCAAGTTTACCTCCAAAATTCACTGTAAATCCAATAAGAAATTCGGTTTGAATATGTAAAGAAATTGCTGGTAAATTCAATCAATATCACCTCAATGTATGCTGCTCCTGATGTTTGCTCTGCTCTTAATCGGCGCTCTTAATCGGCTGGGAATCAAATTGTATCCTGATTTTATTGAAGTGAGATTTGATCAAGCTCTTATATATGCATTTCCTATTTAGGGTCATATTTCTTCATTATAGGGCAGACTTGTTATTGCAATGCTTTATTTTGTTCATTTTATTTCCATCGATCACATTTTTAAATGAAATGCCTCCTTAAGAGTCGGCCTTTCCTCTCTCTATTGGTCCTAGCCCATATCATCCCTCTCCATCATGGAATTCAGTAAGCCCAAGAAGTTCATACTTTCACCCAGGCAAAGGAAGTCCGCACATTTGATAGGTCCAAGGAAATGCTTAGTTTGCTGATTTGGCTAGGCATCGGAAATTTTTCGTGTTTTTTTGAAGGCATAGGAAAAAGAAATCCTCAGTTCGTGCTTTAGAGGCATCAAAGGAGGTCTTAGTTTGTGTTTTGAAGGGGCAATTGGAAGTGGAAATGTCGGAGTTTGAATAATGCCTTAAAACTTTATCTCCATCTTACAGTTTGTGGGGCCCAAGCATGTGGCATGGTAGTGAAGGGGGGGGTTGAAGGTAGTGAGTTGGAAGGGAGTCATAGGAAGAAGGAATGAGGGGATGTGGTTAATGGGAGATACCGTGGGAGTAAGGTAGATGAAGGATGTGGGGTAAGATGAGTGACATAGTAGGTAGGGGTAATTGAAAATTGAAATCTCACCTTCTTATACCATACTTCTCCAGAGATAGCTTTGATCCTTATGGCAATATTAGAAGAGCTAATGGAAGAAGGCACAAACACAAGCTACAATTAGGAGATCATTTCATGAATGCTCGGAATGATTTTAAAATAATAAGAATGTGCTCAAGACTACCAATCGACATCGTTAGGACGTGCAAGGTCTTCAACATTCCAAATCAAGCACAAGATAGTGGAAAATGCCTTCAGCCGATATATGAGCAAGAGAAGGACAAGAAGGTGGGAGTCAATTGGATTGATGAGGAGGTCACCAATTTGAAAGATTCGATGAAGCCGATCTTTGCATATACAAAAAGGTGGGTAGACATCCAAATCTAGAAATTGAAGAGCTAGAATACACAACTAACTTTCAAAATGATGGGAGAGATAGAATCCTCCGATGGAGATATAGAAAGTGCAAGCATGAGTGGAAGTGCCACTAAGTCAGCTCACTCCAGAGGATCAAAGAGAAAAGAAAGTCACAAGGAAGAGCCTTTAAACAAGAAACATAAATCAAGTGCAGGTTGCTCTTCCACTAGTCCTTCTTCTGCACATGAAGTGGAGATGAATCAAGTAGTTGGCCAAGAGAGTCAGCTACCTAGAAAGAGCATAGATCATGGATTAAATGAATCCATGGAGTCTACAATCCAGAACAACGGATGCGAAAAGACAGACAAGGGCAAGCAATCACTAGGTCAAGGCAATTTTGTTCCACATGAGCAAATCAATGACAAGGAAGGCAAAGATGTATATGTGGACATTGAAAATGAAGATGAAGTAACCTCTCTACCCGAGAAGACTAGAAGCTCAATGAGGTGTAAGTAGTCCTATTGATTTAGACAGCTTCCTAAATCGAACTCAAGAGACTGTTGAAAAGAAGAAAGCAACTAAGATGTCAAACATGACAAGAGATGGTACAGGATCTTGAGTGATACAAATTGCCACTCCAAGAGTAGATAAGCCCGAAGGCGAGATCACAGTAGGAGAGTATAACTTGGAGACAACTGACTTAAGTCCTCCCACCATTGAGCAGGCGATGGAAGACTTGAACGACACAATGAAGATAGTCCACGACATGTTGAAACTAGAAGTAGAAAAGAACAAGAAATTGGAAAGAGAAGTGAGTGCATTGAAGAGTTACTTCCAGCAATTCAAACGACCGCTAAGGCAACATGATCCTTCAGCTACGCCACTGCCATTGCTTCCTCCAGACTCAGTTAACAATTGGAAAAGATGAGAACTTCAACACACCTGATGGAGACTTGGATAAATAAGATTTTCAAGAAGGTGAATGCATTTGTGAAGGAATTAGTAAAGATATTGATAAGGCCATAAGTGTTCTTGAGAGAACTCAAATCCTCGTGGCAGCTTATGATACTTTCGTTTTCACCAGAGACTATACTATGTCGAGATTGTAGGCAATTAAGAGTCTACCTTAAAACTTTGATGAATGGAGGAGTGTTAGATGATGGATAGTTGCCTGATTTCTAGTAGTGGTCTAACTTGCTCTGAATGAGGAAGGTCGTTTTCGAAGATATCAGCAGTGGATGCACCCAAGTCGATGAGGCAATAAACTTGATACATGACAAGATTGTAGAGGTAGCTGAGATCATACTAAACAAGGAGATGAATGAAGAAATTCACATAGATGCTGATCAGCTAGCTGAAAGAGTGATCTCTTCATTTCACCCTTCATCTTTTCTTCCATGGCCGAGTTTTCTCAAATTCAAATGCATGGTTTGGTCCTGGGAGAGTGAAAAGTACACTTTCGCTCCTAAAAGTTGCTAATGGCTAGCTCCTCAAAATTTATTGTCAGGGCATTCCCTGATCCAGTCTCGTGCTTTGGAGTAGACACTCTGGTCTCTTTAGCCAGTCCTAACCGACAATCAACCTTCAAGGAAATCTCAGACCACAGATTGAAGTGGCTCCTCCACAACACCGATCCTTTGGTCATATTGGCAGTGAAAATGGTCCTAGAATGGGGACATTTGGACAAAAATGAGTATTATAGGGACAACACTCAAATATCTTCAAGATTTGTGGCTTCCTTGCTGGATGATCATGTCCCCAAGGAAGAGGTAAAAGAGTTGGCAACCCATCTTTTCGACCCAGACTTACTGGGTGGTTTAGAAAAGGTCTTAAAGTATGCATTACATGGGACTGGTATACTGTGGCCTGGGGACCTAGAATTATTAATAGACCCAGAAGAAACAATTACCTTTTACCCCTTTCCCCTGGATCTCAAGGGTCCAGCCCTTATGAGACACAGGGCCATTGTTGTTGTGGCGCACAGATTTCTAAAATGGAAGTTTTCAGCAAATAATGTTGAGGATTCAGATAGGGAGGAAGAATTCAGGGAATTTGCAATATTAAATGGTTTCCTTATTGCTAAAGAAGAGAATGAGCTCCCCAACCCAAGTGGAGATGAATCAGCTGGCTTGCAGAGAAGCCATGGACGTAGACGAGGTCGTGGTCGAGGCAGGGGTCGGGGTCATGTACGTGGTCGTGGTTGTGGTCGTGGTCGAGGACAGCATAGCTCCCACCCCGGGTCTCCTGCCTAGCGGTTGAATTTGATACAAGGAAAATGAAAGATATGAATTCTTTTTGCTTTTTGGATTCTGAATTTTTTAATTAGTCTTGATGAAAAACATGTATGAAGATGTAATGATGATAATCTCAGAGTACGGAGGTAGATAGGATGTTTCTGTATTGCTTCTGATGAACGTTCTGTTGTGCGTTGCACACGCCCCCTGTCGCCGACAGGGTCCCCCTTTCCAGTTTTGAGTTTTTTGATCGTCATCCCGAGAATTGAATCAAAGTTTCTCGTATCTCCTCGAGCGAGTTCGTGATCAGTCCGTAAGCTGATCAACGTTGGAGTAGTGAACCAATGAGCCCTTTTGACTGATCTGGCTTTCGGGCGTAAATACCGAGAGTTTGTTCCAAAATTTCAAAACTTAACATAATGCATCTCCTTTTCGGACCCCAGGTCCGAACTTGGCGAAAGTCAAGTTAAGGTAAAAAAAACGTTATGCGCTCCTCTTTTTGGATTTAAGTGTCCGAAAGTGAAAATTCAAAATTTAAAAGCGTAAGGTGGAATTCCATTTTCGGACCCCAGGTCCGAAATGTCCAAAATCAAGTTAAAACGTAACGCTGCGCATCCATTTTCGGACCCCAGGTCCGAAATATCCAAAATCAAGTTAAAACGTAACGCTGCGCATCCATTTCGAACCTTAGGTCCGAACTTCAACAAAGTGAAGTTTTAAAACATTGTGCAAACATCGCATTTCGGACCCTAAATGACAAAGTTAAAGTTTTTTTAAAAAAGCTACATAAACACCGTTTTCGGACCCTAAGCTCTGAAAAGGGCGAAATAAGTTTTAAAAAGCAAAAACGCACACCATACATACTTCGGACCCTAAGCTCTGAAAAGGGCGAAGTAAGTTTTAAAAAGCAAAAACGCACAACAAAACGCATACTTCGGACCCCAAGCTCCGAATAAAAAGGGCGAAGCAAGGCTTTAAAAGCAACCATATTAAACACGCGCTTCGGACCCTAAGCTCCGAAAAAGGCAAAGTTGGGTTTTTTAAACATAACAAAACGCGCATTTCGGACCCCCGCGTCCGAACTTAAGCCAAGGCGAAGTTAAGTTTTAAAACATAGTGCGAACAACGCGCATTTCGGACCCCCGCGTCCGAACTTCAACAAAGGCAAATAAAGTTTTAAACATAGCGCAGCATCCATTTCGGACCCCCGCGTCCGAGCTCCAACAAGGCGAAGTTAAGTAAAAGCATAGTGCAAACAACGTTTTCGGACCCTAAGCGTCCGAAATTCCAAGATGAACGTTTAAAAGCAAAACATAGTGCGATTATCGTCTCCAGACCCTAAGCCTCGAGCGCTGGCAAAGGCGAGGAAATTAACCCTGTGAGATCGCATTTCGGACCCCAGGTCCGAACCTCGGCGGGGATGGAAGCTGAAGGCGACACAATCATTTTCGAACCTTAGGTCCGAACACAAAACGAAGGCAAAGTTAAAAGCCAATGCGATCATCTCTCCCGACTTAAGCTCCAAGCTTTAATGCAGAAAGCGAAGTCCAAAAGCAAGCGAAACTTTAACGCAAAAGGCACAATTTGTAACGCGGAGGCCAGGGCGAGCACACCCGCGAAGGTTAGATTCGAAAACCTCCAATTCGAAATTCGAAAGGAACTCTTAAATCCGAAAGCAAGGAGGTAAGACACCGCATCATCCTCCCATCAACCATTTAAAATTCAGGTTGTTAGACACAGAACCATGTGAAATTAATAAATCCTCTTTCATCTTCCAAACTGCGAAAATTTAAACAGGAAGGATAACCGTTGGGATTCAAATTTTGCAGGGTCATCCGCTCGCCCCGCACGACAAGGTTGGGTAATCACCCATCATTCGCTCCAATCAGGTAAGTACGCCTTATCGCGTACGGTCATTTAAAATGTGTGAATCAAATAGGCAAAATACGCAAAATTTGAAATGCTTAGAGTCTGCATCTCCGTCATTCGAACATCCAAAATTTAGGATTCATACCCGAGGTTTGACCGGAAACTGCATCTCTTTTCAAAATTCTCATGTTTTGCCTTTGTTAAAATTAATCAAAAAAAAAAAAAATTCGAGAGTAAGAATGCGCTGTCATGAATCTTCAGGAATATGATGTTGTAGAAGTTAATCAGATTGTTAGCCCAGAGTGATATTTAAACTAATCTCGGTCTGTTGAAACACTTCTGTTATTATCTAACCCGCATCGTCATTCTCGAGTCACCTTGTAATCCGTGTCTGGCTGTGCAGGATAAATGCCTAAATCAGCGGCAGAATCATCAAAAACACCCGCTGCAGCAGAAACCTCACGAGCATCCAAATCAGACATCCCACGGAAAGTTGAAAGAATGAAGTATCAGTATCAGAGGGGAGGGTTAAGAGAGTCAAAGGTCCAGAGTATCTGGGACAACATTGGTGACACCGACCTTGGCCACATTGATATTCAGGATTTCAGGGATCGGGTCTTCTCACCCAATGCATATGGCAGGCCTAGGCAAATGCTGGAAAGTGGCATCGCCCAAGCAACAGGTTTTCCTCCAGCAATCCAGAACTATGAATTAGTAGTGGAAGCTGCTCGGCATTACGAGCCAAAGTCCAGATTAGTGCTTCTGGAAGATATCACTATTGCCGACTTCTCCCCTGAGGCTATCGGCAATGCATTTGATATCCCCTTTCCAAATAATCCCATAGCTACAACAATGGACGAGGCACAGGGGGCGTATGATATGAACCCAGCTCGATGCAGGGCACTAATTAACGAAGAATGGTTCAAAGAAAAAAGGCCTTCAAGCACCAGGATTGTGAAAAAGACCCCCAGAAGTGACTTTCATAATGAACATGGCGATATGGTCACCTTACTTAGCCGAGTCATGGGACTCCCTAAGTCCAACTACTTTGAAGAATGGATGTTCTATTTTACAGAACAGGTCTTTGCCGGAAAGTCTAAGTTTGACTGGGCTCAGATCATAAGTGATAACATCCATGCTCAGCTGATTGAGCTTGAGCCAAAGAAGTATTTCACCATGACCTCCTATTTGGTCTATATGTTCGCAAAGAACCAGCCACTGCCAGGATTAATAATGAAAGGTGAGATCGGGAATGGGCCTGGTCAGGTAAAGGTTTATGATTGCTACCCGCAGCTGCACTACCAGGATATAGCTCAAAGGGAAAAGAGCAGCCCGGCTTACGCAGTTGGACAGTACGAACGTGTCAACGACGCCTTCACAATGCGCCTAGTCAGGCTAATGCAGGGAGGGTTACACATAAGGCTCTCGGAGCAAGCTACCATTTTAGTGCAGAGGTATGGGGCCTGGTTTATTTAGTTCCCAAGATTCTCCTACATCCGAATTGCTGGCTTCGAAGGTGCCCCCCTTCGACTTCCGCGGTACCCAACCGATAAAGTAGTCCTCATGGAAGTGGCAAGGCAATCACGCCCTGCCGGCATATTATTACGAGAAAGCAAGCAGGCTGGATTCGCATTTCCAATGATCATAGGCAACCATGATGTCCAATTGAGAACTCCCACCCTAGCAGAAGAGTCCCTTGCAGAGCTAGCCTCTTATGGCCTACAGGAACATTTCCCAAGAAAATGTTTTGATCATGACAATTTGGCAAAGAGAGCTTACGGTAGGCGCTACAGAGCAAAGGAGTCAATTGAAGATTACTGGAAAAATTGCTCCGATGACTACGAAGTCAGGCGACGGGAATATTCTAGATTGAGTGTGCAGCAAATGCGACTCTTTGAGTACCGTCGGGTCCCGGATCAGCTCACAGACTCGGGGAATTGTCTCCAAGTCCGGGAATTCGAAGCAGTGAGGCATCTCTTGCCAGGCGTCGATTGGTCTCGAGACCCAATCACGGATTTCGAAGCAGTCATGGCAGCCCCGGCAAGATACACAGATCAATGGTTACAACACCAGATCGAGAGGCTAGTCCATGAAGGGGTCCAGTTTACTTACCATCTGATGGGCAATTTCGACTCTCAGTCTTCCGAAGATGAAAGGACATCAGCTGAAAAACCAGAGAAAAGGAAGAAAACTAAGGCTTGCAGAGGGACTCGGACGTCCAAGAGAACAAGGAGGGAGAAGATTCCCATAAGAAGGCCAGAGACCGCTTCATCTTCAGACCCCAGTTCGCCCGATGGTGCCATAGATTTGGATTGCATACCTGCTCCGCCTTCCCAGAGCGACATAGAGGCATTCCAAGCCAATGATCCTCCTGCTCCAGATATGCCGGACACCGAGCAAAAGGGCCCCAATTCGACCAAGCCGGGTGACCAGATAGAGGAAGGAGAAATCCCATCCACCCAGGGGATCGAAGTGCATGAACCTACCCAGCAGAGCCGCCATGAATTACTACTCCTCCATGCAGCCAAGGACGACTCAACTGTCGAAGGGGAACAAAGAACAGACGAGATCCATGAGCTCGAGGGAACCAAGGAGCCACCATCACAGGAAGATATCAGACAATTATTCAGTGAGATAGGGGAGAACTCAGATGCAAACAAAGAGCTTCCTCCTTCTTCCACCCCTCCGATGGCGGGACAGCTGTTAATTTGTGATCAGCCAGTTGAAAGTATGGGAGCACAAGGTGCTAACTTAACCCTATCCTCAACCCAGACGGTGCCTCAAGAGTGGCTGATCGCCAGAGCTCAGCGTAGGGCCGCCACCAAGGCGCCCATCGACCTTGAAGACATCTTCTCACGAATGGATCAAACAAAAGTAAAAGGGAAGAAGAAACCGAGAACATACTCTAAGATAACCAAGGATGGGCAAAGGAACCGCACTCTTCATATTGCTACCCCGCCCGTAAACAAGCTAGCAGATCAAATAACCCTTGCAGATTATAGCATTACGACTGTCCCCATCGGACGAGCTACAAAAGAGCAAGAAAAGGAGGAATTTAAGGACTCGGTGCAAAACATACTCAGACAGCTCGAGGAAATCACGGCTGAAAAGGACATGTATCGAGCCCGTGCTGAACAAGCCGAGGGATACATCGATAAGCTCCTACGGCCACTACACAACCCCTCTGAATCCCATATTCCCCCAATGGCATTGGCGCAGAGGACCACAACTGAATTTGAAGGAATCCGGGATACCGCAAAGGCCGTTAAGGAATGGGTGCAAGACATCAAGAAAAGGGGAGAACAGATCCTCAAAGAAGTAAAGGAAATGGCTCTCCATCGAGAGCTCACTCTCGTCAGGTTGTTGGAAGTAAAGAGAGAATCCCTTCACATGCATGAAGTAGCGGCCTCTACCCTTCCCCTCCTAAGAGCTCTTTTCTGGACACATACACAAATTCCCACACTGCCTGACTTCTTGAGTCCCCATAGCATCAGTGTTCTCAAGGAATGGTATTGGACCGTCACCATGAAGAACGATGCCCAGGAAATTATTGATAAAGAAAATGACGCGTGTGAGGCGATTCTGGGGAACATGCGAGAACTAGGCAAGACCATCCTCCGATCAATGGTTTCAGGGTGGATAAATGACCTGTCCGACAGTGTAATCCGGCCAGATTGGGAGGGAAGATTGGGAGCAGATAAGGCTTCTTATTCCATTGAAGACTTAAGTTTTGCTGGTCAGTTCCATTCAGACATATTATGCTTCGAGCGTAATCGCTCCAGCTGGAAGGACGGTTTAAGGCACGTGGACCAGTATCTCGAAGGCATGCAATACAAAATTCGCCACCCTCCCATGCCACCTTTTAATCCCCTCTTCCAATTATGCATCAAGTTTCAGGAATATGTCCGCGAGGAACGAGCAGCAGGTCGTGATTTATGGCGAGAATACCTGCATGGCGAAGACCAGTTTCTGCAAAAGGAATGTGAAACCAGAATAGAGAAAGCAGTTTCTCAAAAATGCTTTTTTCCCTCCAAGTCTTAAAAAGTGCACTTTTGTCCCAAAAGGGTGACAGTTGACTTTTGGTCAACATATTGTAAAGTTTTTTTTGTGCACCTCCCCTTTTTGGATTATTTTAAAGTTGTAATTATCCTTTGGTAGTTATTGCTCCTTTTGAGTAGTTGTAGATATTTATCTCCCTATTTATGAGTGTGGGTCCCTCTTTTTGTAAGGATGAATCTGGGCCACTTGTTTAGATTAGATCTTGGCCATTCATCCATTTTTGGAAACCTATTTAAGGGGACTGGTTTTCCTTCATTTAGGAGGAAGTTCTTGAATTGTTGCGAAAGCTCTGAAGAAATTTTGCAGGAATTAATACAATGGATTGAAATTACCTTCAAATTTCCTTGTGAGTGCATGGTCTCCTTCTTCATTTAAATTAGAAAGCTTTTAATTATGTCTGTTCATTTTATACAGCAGTTCTTACCAAGCATCTGATAGAATCTCCACAGTCCATACCATTAGAGGATAGCTGATTGCTTTTTTTCCTTTCTGCATGGTTAATCTGGGCTATTTTATGATTCAGTTCGATTATCAAAAGTACACGTATCGTGAATATAGAAGTTCTAATATTGTATTTGGTAATATGAAAATCTGGTTTCTCCTTTGAAGATTGCACTAAGTTTATGCAAACATTGTGTCTGAATGACTGATGATGCTTAACCTGGTTTCCTGGAGGTGTCTGTCTGCTTGGGTAAATCTGTTGTCCTAGTTAATATTTACTGTTCTCTCTCGCTACCCTTCCTTTCTTTCCTCCCAATTTTATCCTTTTTTTAGAAATCCAGTCTTGCTAAGTCAGCTTCAAATAAATCAACATCACCTGAAAGAAAACCAAAAGAGGTCCCTGGGAATTCGCATATGAAATTACCAATCAAACGTAAGCCCCCTTGTGTTTCCAGCATAAACACATCAAGCCACTGAGAGATCCCGCAGTCAAGACCTGACAAAAGAAACCTTGAGGTAGTCTCCTTTGATCAAACTTAGAAAAACAGCATTAGAGACTTCCTTATCTCAAGAGAGAGTAGGATAATCAGTCGGCTATTCTATTCTGCGTTGGCCGTATGGAGTTTGCAGCAATGCGATTTCAGACACGTCAACAGAATTGGCGCTAGAAGGAGGGCCTCCGAGCAGTCTAGCTCAAAGATCATATTAGACAACTCACGCTGGAACGAATTGGGTCTTTTTCTCCTAAAAGGTTCGAAAGAGTCCAAAAATCAAGCCCAGAACGGGAGAGATTTACTGGTTTTCAGTGCTATAGACGCAAGGGTTATCGCCAACCTTCAGACCCCAGTGAGTCCAGCTCGGCGAATCAGCAGTCCGCCGTTCCAGGGAGTTCAGTTTTTACGGTTCCAGTGGTTACAAATCTAGTTCCTACTACAACACAGATAACTCAGCCACGGATGGCGCACAATCCACCTGCTCCAAATGGTGCCACATGGTTGGTAGACAACCCGTCACCGCTGATTTTCCCGGCTTACCATGATATGCCCAAGAGCCCAGACAGATTCTGTTCCGTTTTTCATCCAAATGACCCAAACAGGACAGCGGAAGAGCATATCAAAATATTTGAGGATGCGTTGCGCAATAGGCGAATTGAATACGCGGATGTTGCATGCAGGCTTTTTCCTTATTCATTGGGGGAAGACGCATTTTACTGGTTCATACATTTACCGGTATCCTCTATCGACTCTTGGGAAAAGTTGAAGGCAGCCTTTACAGGAAAATATGGCATCCCTATAACCCCCACGGAGCTGTACAGGCAATTTGTGGAAGTCAAGAGACAGGAACACGAGCCTATAAGTTCTTTCAACAATAGGTTCCATAAGGCCTTCACCCGATTACAGGATCCGTATGTGGTGAGTGACGCTTCGGCAAGGGAAATCTACTATTCAGCGCTGGATTATTTAACAGCCATGTTCGTCCGACAATCACACCCTGCGCCAACTACACTGACTGAGGCCTATGCTAAGGCCATGGAAATTAGTAAGGGGCTAGGCCAAAATATCGTCGGGCCCTTGATGCAATTAGGCCCCCCTGCTGCATCCAGCCAACTCCAGGGAATTACTCAAGCTTTGACCCACCAAACGCCCATTTTAAACCCAATCCCACAACCGGCATATCAGCCTCAGCAGCCCACCAGCCAACTGGTACTTCATCCAGGACCACCTATAGCCCAAATCCTCCCTAAGCAGCCTATCTATCTGCAAAATACCACTGTGTCATCAAGAACCCAAGAGGAGAAGGATGAGATGCGGGAACTGACTGACCAAATGAAAAGGCTGTCCTCTGAAGTTACTCATCTGCGAAATCAGAATAATCAGTTGCAAAGTAATCAGAGGAACCAACACCAGGGCCAATATCAGAATCAAGGATATCAAAGACCCGCAAGGACATGGAACACCCGTCCCAACAACGAAGGAGTGCCTACTCCGCTCGACAATCCGCCAGCATCGAAAAACAGGCCAACGGATACGGTATTTTTGGCAGAGGCAGCACTTTCTAACTGGTGCAGGTTACACAACACTAATCGGCACTCAGAGTTACAATGCGACGAATTTCAGGTTGCTGCCAGCATATTCCAACGAGAGGTGGAAAACACAATGCCTCAACCAGTGCTCCCTCCCTCTGGATTTGAAATAGTGCCGTCACCAAGGTACGACACTGCACTTGTTCTAGAAACCTACATTCCCCCATTTTTCTTCCCCAATCAGGATGAAAACGAGGTGGCTGACCCGAATCAGCCCGTCGATGTGAATGCATTTCAGCAGTACCAGCGCGCAAATCGGGGGTATTATAACAATAACAACCAGAACAGCAACAGCAGCCCCTACACCACTTCCACACCTCCCAAAGACATCCAGGTCCCTCCAGATCAGAATGCTAGTAATAACCCAAGTTATCCAAAGGCATCGCAACAGTACGCGAGCCAAGGGCAGCCCCAGAAAACCCCACCCCAGACAAGGATGCTCATTCCGCAGAACCAGCCAATTACTGTCACAAATCCAGGCTCTAGTGATAGGTCATCCAGCAACATAGAAATTGCTAAGCTTGGCCAGTTGGTGGCAGATGAGTTCAAAAAAATGAAAGTCAACTTACCCTTTTTTGAACTAATGAAAGTCTCCGAAGTCAGGGACATGGTCTTGAATAGTCTTAAGGAACCCACACCTACTCAGTCCAAAGGGATGGACGATCACCCTGGACAAAGGATAGTACAAGGACAACCCCAGAAGATCAGTGGTGAGGTGAGAGGACCAACAACTCCCAGGGATACGACAGTGAATTATTCTGCACCACCTGAGTTCCAAAATGATCCACCTATGGAGGCCGGCTTTGGAGCACGTGCACGGGGAAGGACTCAGGATATCTCAATCATGAACAATGATACCATACCATCAGAGCCTACAATAAGCTTGTTCACCGAAAAGCTAGAACCCCCCCCTTTTTTATTAACTCTCCGAATCTTTGGTAAGAACTTGCACAATTGCCTCATTGACTCGGGAGCTTCAGCAAATGTTATGCCCTTGTCAGTATGCAGTGCTTTAGGCTTGACCCCCACCAAGACTAACCGAAAGGTTACCCAGTTGGACAAATCTGAAGTAACTGTAGTGGGCGAGCTAAACAACATACACATGCAACTAACAGCTGATCCACGTATTCAGATGTATATCGACATTCAAGTGGTGGACATCCCAGGGGCCTATGGCATGTTACTCAGCCGAGATTGGACCCGCGTCCTCAACGGCTGGCTGCATTCTAGTTTCACTCACATGTGGCTACCATGGAGAGGGGTAGCAAATCAGATCCGGATCGAGTCCGAACCTCGGCTCAAGCTGATGATTACGGAATATAATCAGGCTAATGAAACCCTATTCTTAGAATCAGACCTGGGCACATATAGGGCAGACGTCGGGTCAATGAACGAAGTCCTATTGGTACAATGCTCAAACCCAGTCCAAAATTTCGGACAGATTGCCGAGAGTTATGATAAGGAGGCCCCATCGCCAGAAGAAGGGGAGTTATTTAGCAGCCTCAGGGAATTCTTCTGTAAATGTGAAAGACCAGCGTCCCAGCTCAACTATCAAGATTCTATTGCAAATCTGCTCCTAACCGGTTGGTGCAGAGTTCACAATGCTGCCCATTCAGAAACAACTTGTTCACTATGCAGGTCAGCGTTGAGTCAGGCATGCAAGAGGCATTCAGAGGTGCTACAAACTCATACTCTCAGACCGGAGGCCACCACACCCCCTGAGCGGCAAAAGTATGGAATTACAGGTTCGGCAACCGCGACCAGCAAGGTTACCAGCCCAAATCAGACTTGGACCTTAAGGTTCGATGGCTCTAAATCCAAGAGAGGGGCTGGAGCAGGGGTAGAACTGATAAGCCCCACTGGTGAAACCTATTTAGCTTCCTACAGACTACAGTTTCACTGCACCAACAATATAGCAGAATATGAGTCTTTAATTCACGGTTTGCTATTAGCCACTAAAAAGGGAGCCCAGATCCTGCATTGTTTCGGAGATTCCGAAGTAGTAGTCAGGCAAGTTCGAAGACAATACACTTGCCACGACAAGAGACTCAGCCTTTACCGTAATCGCGTGTGGGACATAATGGAAAGCTTCGATGCTTTTAACATCAAAACCATATTCAGGTCACAAAACCAGGTCGCTGATTCGTTGGCCCAGGCCGCAAGCACGCTTGAGCCACTATCAATGCAAAGTTTGAAGAAATTTACAGTAGAGTTAGCCTCAGTTCCATCAGTCCCAGACAACATTACCAATTTTCAGGTGTTTAATGATGACAAACACATCATCGACTTCATTACAAGCTCAGATGTATTTGCAACTCAGATCATAGATGAGGAAGAACCCCAAGAAGCCGAGATTGACATAGAGGGGGTCTTAAATCTCAGAACAAATACGATTCCCAAAGGTATGGTGCAGTTAGAACGAATTTTCGACTGGGACCAGCTTAAGTCTCGCAAAGAGGGCACTGCAGAAGGAGGCGCCTGTGATAAAATCAACATCGGCACGCAAGGAAATCAAAAGAACGTGCTGATTGGCAAAGTGTGTACGCCCCAAGAAAGAGACGGAATCCTCAAAAATATGAGGGAATTCCCAGATATCATCGCTTGGGGGTATGAGGATCTCAAAACCTATGATACATCTGTAATAACTCATACCATACCCCTCAAGCCAGATTCAAAACCTTTCAGGCAAAGACAGCGTCCAGTGAATGCCCTCCTCGAACCATTAATATACCAAGAGGTAAAGAAGTTGCTGGCTGCTCGCATCGTCTTTCCAGTACGACATTCTACCTGGGTCGCTAATCTAGTCCCAGTAAGAAAGAAGAGCGGGGAAATCAGACTGTGTGTCGATTTCCGTAATCTAAACAGAGCATCAGAAAAGGATAACTACCCGCTGCCCTCCCTTGATGAAGTCCTGCAAACAGTCAACGGATCCCAGATGATGTCCTTCTTGGACGGTTACTCTGGGTACAACCAAGTAATGGTCGAATACGAGGACCGACTTAAGACTGCGTTTACCACTAAGTGGGGGATATTTGCTTATCGGAGAATGCCCTTTGGTTTGATCAACGCAGGGGCTACATTTCAACGCGCCATGGACATTGCATTCAAAGACCTTGTAGGTCGCTGCATCATTGTCTATATGGACGACTTGACCGTTTTCTCCAAACAAAGGGCAGATCATGTGAATGATTTGCGAAAGGTTTTCCAACGCTGTCGTCGATTCGGGATATCCTTAAACCCAAGGAAATGTATGTTCGGAGTGACCGAAGGTAAGCTCCTCGGCCATGTTATCTCAGAAAAGGGCATAGCAATTGACCCTGATAGGATCAAGGCCATACTGCAAATCAACCTCCCTGCAAGTAAAAAGGAACTTAAGTCATATTTCGGAAAGATAAATTTTGTTCGGAAATTCATAACTGGGTTTGCTGAAATAGTTCGCCCTCTCAACGATATGTTGAAAAAGGACGCCAAGATAGAATGGACCCCAATAACCAAAAGGGCGTTCGAAGAGATCAAGCAAGCAATCGTCCAAGCGCCGGTTCTGGTAAGCCCTGACTACCTAAGGCCCTTTTACATTTATTCCTTCGCCTCCGAGCACACCTGTGCAGCAATCTTAACTCAGCGAAGGGAGGAAAAGGGTGAGCACCCGATAGCATTCATGAGTACTCCGTTGAAGGAGGCTGAACTAAGATACCCAAACATTGAAAAGCAGGCCTATGCGCTAGTCAAAGCCATCAGGAAGTTCCGGCATTATATACTTAGGAGTAAGATATATGCCATAGTACCAGATGTCGCAGTGAAGACATTATTGATGCAAAATGAGCTAGGCGAAAGGAGAGGCAAATGGGTGACCATCATTCAGGAATATGACGTTGAAATCCAGCCTATGAAGCTAGTGCGAGGTCAGGCCTTGACACAAACCCTCGCGTCTGAATGCTCAGGAATCGTACATCAACAGTATTTGATTGAACAGGTCTCCCCAGACAGTTGGTACGATGACATAATTTTCTACCTTCTTAATCAGAAATGCCCATCACACCTCAACCCAGTGCAGAAAAGGGCACTAAGGATGAAGAGTAGCCGTTTCATGCTGCAAGGTGCCGTCTTATACCGCAGGAATCATGAGGGCATTTACCTGAGGTGCGTAAATGAGGATGAAGCACGCCAGATTATAGAGCAGTTCCATACCAAGTTCGGAACCGGCCACGGATCAGGCTTAGCAACGGCTCACCAAATCCTCAGGGCAGGCTATTATTGGCCTTCCTTATTTCGAGACACCCACGAACATGTAAAGAAATGTCATGTGTGCCAAGCATCCGCAGCAAGGGAGCGTACCCCAGCTATGCCACTCCAACCAGTCATAGAGGTAAGACCATTTGGCCAATGGGCGCTCGACTTCATAGGTACAATCAACCCACCCTCCTCTGCGCAACACAGGTACATTCTAACCGCTTCCGATTATTGTACAAGGTGGTCTGAAGCTCAATCGTTGAAACAATGCAATGCTGATGCTGTTATTAAATTTTTAGAGGAGAATATTATTACACGTTTTTGCTGTCCTCATGCTCTAGTCTGTGATAATGGTTCTGCTTTCACGTCATTAAAATTTTCAAATTGGGCCTTCAATTACGGGATCACTTTAAAATTTTCATCTAATTACTATCCCCAAGGTAATGGTTTAGCGGAATCCACAAACAAAAACCTCCTGAGTGTGATTAAGAGACTCCTAGACAAGAACCCGAGAGATTGGCATACCCAACTCCGATTTGCCCTTTGGGTAGACCGTACCCGATGCAAGGCCGCCATTGGAACTTCTCCATACCACTTAGTATATGGTCTTGACCCCATCTTCCCGATACAATTGAGAATACCAACTTTGCAGTTCATGAGCAAATACCTAGGAATCGATAACGCTGCGGAAGCCAGGTTGTCCCAGCTGTTATACTTAGATGAAAAAAGAGACGACGCTATAAATAATTTTGCCAAACACCAAGAAGTAGTCAAGCGTTGGTTCGACAGACGGGCAAAAGTAAAGGCCTTTCGCATTTCCGATCTTGTTCTTTGTTGGGACAAAGCTCATGAAAGAAAGGGAGAGCACGACAAATTTGATAATCTGTGGCTCGGTCCTTTTCAAATTTCAGAAATTTTGGGAGAGAATGCATTCCGACTCAGGACCCTAACAGGCGAGGACGTTCCCTTGCCCGTGAATGGTCAATTCCTCAAGCATTATTTCCAGCCATAGGCTTCCCCAAGCCTTTTTCATTGTGAATAGCGGCTCCGTTTTCCTTCCTTGTCTTAGCTTAGTTTCTTGTTTTCCTGCTCCATTTTTGGGACCCCTGTCATTTTCTCGAAAGAGGCCTTCGCCATGTACAAACGCTGGTGCGACGCCAGATTACTGTTACCATCTGTTTTTGGAATCCAAGCTCGGGGAGACTTTTGATTAATGGAGCACCCCATGATCCGTCCGGTTAGATCTAGACGACCTTTCTCTACAAAATCTTGTCCTAGTCAAAACCTATCCACAATATCGCGATTACTGCACAGATACACATAAAAAAAAAACTGCATACAATCAGTTGCTAATCAAAGGGACGCTATATCGATGAAAGGTCCGTGGCTACACTTCAGCGACCACTGTTATGCTCAATCCCGCGTAGGCTTCATTGCCTACTATTCCAAAAAAAAAAGAAAAGAGAAAAGAAAAGAAAACTGATCAAGCGCTCTGAAATCAAGCGTTAAGCGTAAAATTGGCAAAAGGGAATGCAGGCATCTCTGCCGGTATAAAAAGAAAAAGGGATAAAACCTTCTTGCCGGAAACAGAGCAATCTCTGTGAGCTAACAGGCGATAACTCCGCCGGGGCTATAGACGCTTGCTGGCAGCGGGGCTCTATCCAGGTTGCTTTTGGAGTATTAGCCCATTGGACATCTCGACACAGTGAAACATTGATGCCACAACTTTTTCTAGGCTGGAATGAACCCCATTTGCACACACTAGTTGATCCGACTTGCGTGTGATTTGATTTGACTATTCACATTATCTTATTTTGAAAGATTCTTCTCCTTCTCTCCTCTCGGTCGTGGTGGTTAACCAGAGATTCTAGGTTCGATCCGAACTTGCGTTCCCGAAATGACTGGGAGCATTTCTCCAGCAGAGTCGCCATTTGTTGTGCGTTGCACACGCCCCCTGTCGCCGACAGGGTCCCCCTTTCCAGTTTTGAGTTTTTTGATCGTCATCCCGAGAATTGAATCAGAGTTTCTCGTATCTCCTCGAGCGAGTTCGTGATCAGTCCGTAAGCTGATCAACGTTGGAGTAGTGAACCAATGAGCCCTTTTGACTGATCTGGCTTTCGGGCGTAAATACCGAGAGTTTGTTCCAAAATTTCAAAACTTAACATAATGCATCTCCTTTTCGGACCCCAGGTCCGAACTTGGCGAAAGTCAAGTTAAGGTAAAAATAACGTTATGCGCTCCTCTTTTTGGATTTAAGTGTCCGAAAGTGAAAATTCAAAATTTAAAAGCGTAAGGTGGAATTCCATTTTCGGACCCCAGGTCCGAAATGTCCAAAATCAAGTTAAAACGTAACGCTGCGCATCCATTTTCGGACCCCAGGTCCGAAATATCCAAAATCAAGTTAAAACGTAACGCTGCGCATCCATTTTCGGACCCCAGGTCCGAAATATCCAAAATCAAGTTAAAACGTAACGCTGCGCATCCATTTCGGACCTTAGGTCCGAACTTCAACAAAGTGAAGTTTTAAAACATTGTGCAAACATCGCATTTCGGACCCTAAATGACAAAGTTAAAGTTTTTTTAAAAAAGCTACATAAACACCGTTTTCGGACCCTAAGCTCTGAAAAGGGCGAAATAAGTTTTAAAAAGCAAAAACGCACACCATACATACTTCGGACCCTAAGCTCTGAAAAGGGCGAAGTAAGTTTTAAAAAGCAAAAACGCACAACAAAACGCATACTTCGGACCCCAAGCTCCGAATAAAAAGGGCGAAGCAAGGCTTTAAAAGCAACCATATTAAACACGCGCTTCGGACCCTAAGCTCCGAAAAAGGCAAAGTTGGGTTTTTTAAACATAACAAAACGCGCATTTCGGACCCCCGCGTCCGAACTTAAGCCAAGGCGAAGTTAAGTTTTAAAACATAGTGCGAACAACGCGCATTTCGGACCCCCGCGTCCGAACTTCAACAAAGGCAAATAAAGTTTTAAACATAGCGCAGCATCCATTTCGGACCCCCGCGTCCGAGCTCCAACAAGGCGAAGTTAAGTAAAAGCATAGTGCAAACAACGTTTTCGGACCCTAAGCGTCCGAAATTCCAAGATGAACGTTTAAAAGCAAAACATAGTGCGATTATCGTCTCCAGACCCTAAGCCTCGAGCGCTGGCAAAGGCGAGGAAATTAACCCTGTGAGATCGCATTTCGGACCCCAGGTCCGAACCTCGGCGGGGATGGAAGCTGAAGGCGACACAATCATTTTCGAACCTTAGGTCCGAACACAAAACGAAGGCAAAGTTAAAAGCCAATGCGATCATCTCTCCCGACTTAAGCTCCAAGCTTTAATGCAGAAAGCGAAGTCCAAAAGCAAGCGAAACTTTAACGCAAAAGGCACAGTTTGTAACGCGGAGGCCAGGGCGAGCACACCCGCGAAGGTTAGATTCGAAAACCTCCAATTCGAAATTCGAAAGGAACTCTTAAATCCGAAAGCAAGGAGGTAAGACACCGCATCATCCTCCCATCAACCATTTAAAATTCAGGTTGTTAGACACAGAACCATGTGAAATTAATAAATCCTCTTTCATCTTCCAAACTGCGAAAATTTAAACAGGAAGGATAACCGTTGGGATTCAAATTTTGCAGGGTCATCCGCTCGCCCCGCACGACAAGGTTGGGTAATCACCCATCATTCGCTCCAATCAGGTAAGTACGCCTTATCGCGTACGGTCATTTAAAATGTGTGAATCAAATAGGCAAAATACGCAAAATTTGAAATGCTTAGAGTCTGCATCTCCGTCATTCGAACATCCAAAATTTAGGATTCATACCCGAGGTTTGACCGGAAACTGCATCTCTTTTCAAAATTCTCATGTTTTGCCTTTGTTAAAATTAATCAAAAAAAAAAAAAAATTCGAGAGTAAGAATGCTTAGTCATGAATCTTCAGGAATATGATGTTGTAGAAGTTAATCAGATTGTTAGCCCAGAGTGATATTTAAACTAATCTCGGTCTGTTGAAACACTTCTGTTATTATCTAACCCGCATCGTCATTCTCGAGTCACCTTGTAATCCGTGTCTGGCTGTGCAGGATAAATGCCTAAATCAGCGGCAGAATCATCAAAAACACCCGCTGCAGCAGAAACCTCACGAGCATCCAAATCAGACATCCCACGGAAAGTTGAAAGAATGAAGTATCAGTATCAGAGGGGAGGGTTAAGAGAGTCAAAGGTCCAGAGTATCTGGGACAACATTGGTGACACCGACCTTGGCCACATTGATATTCAGGATTTCAGGGATCGGGTCTTCTCACCCAATGCATATGGCAGGCCTAGGCAAATGCTGGAAAGTGGCATCGCCCAAGCAGCAGGTTTTCCTCCAGCAATCCAGAACTATGAATTAGTAGTGGAAGCTGCTCGGCATTACGAGCCAAAGTCCAGATTAGTGCTTCTGGAAGATATCACTATTGCCGACTTCTCCCCTGAGGCTATCGGCGATGCATTTGATATCCCCTTTCCAAATAATCCCATAGCTACAACAATGGACGAGGCACAGGGGGCGTATGATATGAACCCAGCTCGATGCAGGGCACTAATTAACGAAGAATGGTTCAAAGAAAAAAGCCTTCAAGCACCAGGATTGTGAAAAAGACCCCCAGAATTGACTTTCATAATGAACATGGCGATATGGTCACCTTACTTAGCCGAGTCATGGGACTCCCTAAGTCCAACTACTTTGAAGAATGGATGTTCTATTTTACAGAACAGGTCTTTGCCGGAAAGTCTAAGTTTGACTGGGCTCAGATCATAAGTGATAACATCCATGCTCAGCTGATTGAGCTTGAGACAAAGAAGTATTTCACCATGACCTCCTATTTGGTCTATATGTTCGCAAAGAACCAGCCACTGCCAGGATTAATAATGAAAGGTGAGATCGGGAATGGGCCTGGTCAGGTAAAGGTTTATGATTGCTACCCGCAGCTGCACTACCAGGATATAGCTCAAAGGGAAAAGAGCAGCCCGGCTTACGCAGTTGGACAGTACGAACGTGTCAACGACGCCTTCACAATGCGCCTAGTCAGGCTAATGCAGGGAGGGTTACACATAAGGCTCTCGGAGCAAGCTACCATTTTAGTGCAGAGGTATGGGGCCTGGTTTATTCAGTTCCCAAGATTCTCCTACATCCGAATTGCTGGCTTCGAAGGTGCCCCCCTTCGACTTCCGCGGTACCCAACCGATAAAGTAGTCCTCATGGAAGTGGCAAGGCAATCACGCCCTGCCGGCATATTATTACGAGAAAGCAAGCAGGCTGGATTCGCATTTCCAATGATCATAGGCAACCATGATGTCCAATTGAGAACTCCCACCCTAGCAGAAGAGTCCCTTGCAGAGCTAGCCTCTTATGGCCTACAGGAACATTTCCCAAGAAAATGTTTTGATCATGACAATTTGGCAAAGAGAGCTTACGGTAGGCGCTACAAAGCAAAGGAGTCAATTGAAGATTACTGGAAAAATTGCTCCGATGACTACGAAGTCAGGCGACGGGAATATTCTAGATTGAGTGTGCAGCAAATGCGACTCTTTGAGTACCGTCGGGTCCCGGATCAGCTCACAGACTCGGGGAATTGTCTCCAAGTCCGGGAATTCGAAGCAGTGAGGCATCTCTTGCCAGGCGTCGATTGGTCTCGAGACCCAATCACGGATTTCGAAGCAGTCATGGCAGCCCCGGCAAGATACACAGATCAATGGTTACAACACCAGATCGAGAGGCTAGTCCATGAAGGGGTCCAGTTTACTTACCATCTGATGGGCAATTTCGACTCTCAGTCTTCCGAAGATGAAAGGACATCAGCTGAAAAACCAGAGAAAAGGAAGAAAACTAAGGCTTGCAGAGGGACTCGGACGTCCAAGAGAACAAGGAGGGAGAAGATTCCCATAAGAAGGCCAGAGACCGCTTCATCTTCAGACCCCAGTTCGCCCGATGGTGCCATAGATTTGGATTGCATACCTGCTCCGCCTTCCCAGAGCGACATAGAGGCATTCCAAGCCAATGATCCTCCTGCTCCAGATATGCCGGACACCGAGCAAAAGGGCCCCAATTCGACCAAGCCGGGTGACCAGATAGAGGAAGGAGAAATCCCATCCACCCAGGGGATCGAAGTGCATGAACCTACCCAGCAGAGCCGCCATGAATTACTACTCCTCCATGCAGCCAAGGACGACTCAACTGTCGAAGGGGAACAAAGAACAGACGAGATCCATGAGCTCGAGGGAACCAAGGAGCCACCATCACAGGAAGATATCAGACAATTATTCAGTGAGATAGGGGAGAACTCAGATGCAAACAAAGAGCTTCCTCCTTCTTCCACCCCTCCGATGGCGGGACAGCTGTTAATTTGTGATCAGCCAGTTGAAAGTATGGGAGCACAAGGTGCTAACTTAACCCTATCCTCAACCCAGACGGTGCCTCAAGAGTGGCTGATCGCCAGAGCTCAGCGTAGGGCCGCCACCAAGGCGCCCATCGACCTTGAAGACATCTTCTCACGAATGGATCAAACAAAAGTAAAAGGGAAGAAGAAACCGAGAACATACTCTAAGATAACCAAGGATGGGCAAAGGAACCGCACTCTTCATATTGCTACCCCGCCCGTAAACAAGCTAGCAGATCAAATAACCCTTGCAGATTATAGCATTACGACTGTCCCCATCGGACGAGCTACAAAAGAGCAAGAAAAGGAGGAATTTAAGGACTCGGTGCAAAACATACTCAGACAGCTCGAGGAAATCACGGCTGAAAAGGACATGTATCGAGCCCGTGCTGAACAAGCCGAGGGATACATCGATAAGCTCCTACGGCCACTACACAACCCCTCTGAATCCCATATTCCCCCAATGGCATTGGCGCAGAGGACCACAACTGAATTTGAAGGAATCCGGGATACCGCAAAGGCCGTTAAGGAATGGGTGCAAGACATCAAGAAAAGGGGAGAACAGATCCTCAAAGAAGTAAAGGAAATGGCTCTCCATCGAGAGCTCACTCTCGTCAGGTTGTTGGAAGTAAAGAGAGAATCCCTTCACATGCATGAAGTAGCGGCCTCTACCCTTCCCCTCCTAAGAGCTCTTTTCTGGACACATACACAAATTCCCACACTGCCTGACTTCTTGAGTCCCCATAGCATCAGTGTTCTCAAGGAATGGTATTGGACCGTCACCATGAAGAACGATGCCCAGGAAATTATTGATAAAGAAAATGACGCGTGTGAGGCGATTCTGGGGAACATGCGAGAACTAGGCAAGACCATCCTCCGATCAATGGTTTCAGGGTGGATAAATGACCTGTCCGACAGTGTAATCCGGCCGGATTGGGAGGGAAGATTGGGAGCAGATAAGGCTTCTTATTCCATTGAAGACTTAAGTTTTGCTGGTCAGTTCCATTCAGACATATTATGCTTCGAGCGTAATCGCTCCAGCTGGAAGGACGGTTTAAGGCACGTGGACCAGTATCTCGAAGGCATGCAATACAAAATTCGCCACCCTCCCATGCCACCTTTTAATCCCCTCTTCCAATTATGCATCAAGTTTCAGGAATATGTCCGCGAGGAACGAGTAGCAGGTCGTGATTTATGGCGAGAATACCTGCATGGCGAAGACCAGTTTCTGCAAAAGGAATGTGAAACCAGAATAGAGAAAGCAGTTTCTCAAAAATGCTTTTTTCCCTCCAAGTCTTAAAAAGTGCACTTTTGTCCCAAAAGGGTGACAGTTGACTTTTGGTCAACATATTGTAAAGTTTTTTTTGTGCACCTCCCCTTTTTGGATTATTTTAAAGTTGTAATTATCCTTTGGTAGTTATTGCTCCTTTTGAGTAGTTGTAGATATTTATCTCCCTATTTATGAGTGTGGGTCCCTCTTTTTGTAAGGATGAATCTGGGCCACTTGTTTAGATTAGATCTTGGCCATTCATCCATTTTTGGAAACCTATTTAAGGGGACTGGTTTTCCTTCATTTAGGAGGAAGTTCTTGAATTGTTGCGAAAGCTCTGAAGAAATTTTGCAGGAATTAATACAATGGATTGAAATTACCTTCAAATTTCCTTGTGAGTGCATGGTCTCCTTCTTCATTTAAATTAGAAAGCTTTTAATTATGTCTGTTCATTTTATACAGCAGTTCTTACCAAGCATCTGATAGAATCTCCACAGTCCATACCATTAGAGGATAGCTGATTGCTTTTTTTCCTTTCTGCATGGTTAATCTGGGCTATTTTATGATTCAGTTCGATTATCAAAAGTACACGTATCATGAATATAGAAGTTCTAATATTGTATTTGGTAATATGAAAATCTGGTTTCTCCTTTGAAGATTGCACTAAGTTTATGCAAACATTGTGTCTGAATGACTGATGATGCTTAACCTGGTTTCCTGGAGGTGTCTGTCTGCTTGGGTAAATCTGTTGTCCTAGTTAATATTTACTGTTCTCTCTCGCTACCCTTCCTTTCTTTCCTCCCAATTTTATCCTTTTTTTAGAAATCCAGTCTTGCTAAGTCAGCTTCAAATAAATCAACATCACCTGAAAGAAAACCAAAAGAGGTCCCTGGGAATTCGCATATGAAATTACCAATCAAACGTAAGCCCCCTTGTGTTTCCAGCATAAACACATCAAGCCACTGAGAGATCCCGCAGTCAAGACCTGACAAAAGAAACCTTGAGGTAGTCTCCTTTGATCAAACTTAGAAAAACAGCATTAGAGACTTCCTTATCTCAAGAGAGAGTAGGATAATCAGTCGGCTATTCTATTCTGCGTTGGCCGTATGGAGTTTGCAGCAATGCGATTTCAAACACGTCAACACGTTCCCTTTATTTTGTGGGATGAAAAATAGCTTCAATTAGGGATATTGTCCTTTTTTGAATTTCTAGCTCTAAGGTAGGCCAAAAAGGGTACGCAAACTGATTATTTCCATGTAAATTTGGAACATTTAACTTTTTAATATTAATATCTCCAGCTCTGTCGTTTATCGAC
Source organism: Cryptomeria japonica (assembly GCF_030272615.1). Taxonomy (NCBI): domain Eukaryota; kingdom Viridiplantae; phylum Streptophyta; class Pinopsida; order Cupressales; family Cupressaceae; genus Cryptomeria; species Cryptomeria japonica. The sequence goes on along the minus strand of NC_081405.1, from coordinate 246,199,500 downwards.
CAAAAAAAAAAATGCAAAGCTTATATTCTATGTGTTAGGGCTTGAAACTAAAAAAATTTAAAAAGGGACATTACAGTTTCTTAGAGATGACTTCATTTGAAGGAGAATCCATTTGTCACAAAGTAGGAATATTGGCTTATTTTGTCTGAATTGATTCTTTTCACCTTATTTTGTTTTGATATTTCTTGGCTAAAAAGTTAATGATGTGTTTGAATAAAAATGTATTTCTTAAGTTGCAATAAAATTTAAGATTATTTGACATGTAATAAATACATGTCATACACCATGTCAGGGTGCTATTACATATATAAACAGCCTTGATGAACTAGTTAAGGTGCACACATTTACACTCGCTCACATTTGAATCATTCATGAAATTAGTCACATCAAATGATGAGATTGTCAAGGATGACCACAGCTTAGAGTTATCAGTAGTGATAAGTGAAAACTACAAGGTAACACATCTGCTTAGGGATTGAGTTTGCTTGATTAGTTTCAGTTAACTGTGGGAATCATGATTTAATGAGTCAATCAAGTGAGTTGATTGGCTGATAGGTTTGTATTGCATGTGTCAAGTGTACAACAGAACATATAGGATGCAATAACGACTCCAAATTTTGAGAGACAATCACGATGATCTGAGTTCTATTTAAGCATAAGTTTAATGTAAAATATACTCTCCGTTGTTGGATGACTGAATAGAGTGCAGGTTGCTGAAATTTACTACAGCGGTCATTTGTTCTGCAGGTTAAGAGTATTTTAAAATTTGAGGCACTAAAGTCAATAATTCTTCTCTCTCTTATGCCTTACTTTTTTCCTAGATGTCTACAAATTGATCATGTTGCTTGCATTGTGTTTTAGAGGTGTTACTGTGGTTGCCAACTTGCTGCAATTTACAAATTACCATGTCTGTGATTTACAGATAGCAGAATGATAGGTGTTATATGCTTTGTAGATTGTACTCAATGCTTACAGGCCTCTTCAAATGTGATTTTACAATGCTGTGTGTCTGTTTATCTGTCAAAAGAAAAGTTGTAGTTTAAGTCTTATCATTAAAGGTGCAGAGAGGTATTTCCTATTTCTTTGCTAACCTTCAAGGTAGTAAAGATTTCCTGGTACCTGCAATTGTGCTAAGATAATTCATTTGAGATGATGCTTATAGACCAGGATGATTCCATAAAGTATACTTAATCCTAAAAACAGTTGGCCAGTGTATATATTTTGAATTTTATGCATGTGTGCAGTGACATAGCCTTTTAGTAGTCCTTAAGTTTTTTTAATGTGAGGTCTCCAAATTTTCATAGATGCACAAAACTTCACAACATTTCTGCCTTTCAAGTAACTTGCTCAATCAGAAACAATGCATTCCTTTGTGAAGAAAAAAAATATTTAACAAGAGAAATACTAGGAGAAGAAACTAACATATCTCATGGAAAATTTTCCACATTCAAAAATTAAAAAACATTTACAGTTGTGCGTAGATAATGATACGGGGAGAAAATTGAACCAGAAACTATTTCTTTTTAATGCCACAACTTGTAACATTTTCAGGCGGTAAGTTTAAAATGACCATTGGAAATGAAAAATGATTTTTTTTTAAAACAAATACAAAGTACCCTTGAAAAATACATAAGGCTGAATTGGCACAGTTGACACATAACCAAGGGTTTTGATGCAGCTTTTATGAAGTGAATGATTTCAATTAGTATAGCCAACTACATAAGTCATTACATTCGAAAATTGACTAGCTTAGAATTTTATCAAGGTGTAAGAAAAGAGAGGTTTCCCATGATGCTCATCTAGTACACAACTATTTCTAAGATTTCATAACTAATTCTCAAATCAAAAGCACTACATCTCTTAAGCTTGGTGTTTGTTTTCATTTTATATTCATATTTTTCATATATTTATCAAAGAGGTCTACAAAATTCTATTAAAATTTAAAATTGATTATTTTTTACCAAGAAGTTTACTATTGGTTCCTTTTATCATGTTAATGGTTTTAGACTTTAGTACTTGTTCTAGCCACAATGTTCCAAAGGATTTTGATTATCTTTTCTTTGATTGTTCAAAAGCTTAGTTGATTTGGCCTATGTTTAAGGGAGTGTTATTCAGTGGTGTAGTAGGAATAACTTTTGGTATTGTAATGTCCCCTTTATATTTTTTATGGTTTTATACTTTTTTTTTGTATTTTCTGATTTTCTTGAAACAAGAAACAAACTGAACATTGACAATAATTATGGAAAATACTTGATCAAACCCTCAAACACTTAAGACAAACCTGGACCAAGTTTTGATAAATTTAATGGCTAGGTCAAACCCTAGGTCACTCTAAATGCTCAAATCAGATTCGAACATAAATTTGGAAACCCTCAAAGTCTGATTTTATTGACTTTTGCACTGATTACAAGTTGGAAATTGCTCTAAAACCAAAACCAAATTTGAAATTACAATTTTTAACTCACATAGACCTTATTGGAGTGGTGTGGTTGGCTGATCCAGCTAGGTTTAAGGGTTGTACAAACTGGTACAGAAGCTGTACGTCCGTTGTACGAGCTTACAATGACCAAACAAACTATTTTTAATCCTCCTTGCCACCGATGTAATGAACATCAGACCCTAGAAACACAAATCAGACCTAAAAGGAGTCAAATAAGCATGTATAGATTGTCCTCACAGCTGGCACCTCCCAAATCAGCAATAACTATCAAAAAAAAAATGGTTCACCACCCTTGGAAAATAATTTCTCATTTTTTCTGTAGCTGGGCTACCTCCTAAAATAGTGTCAAAACCCTCCAATGATGTCAACCAACAGCTGGTATGACTGTAACAACTCAGGTCCAGCCGTTTGGGATGCCCAAAAAATTCACCAAAAATCTAAAATTCAATATATAAACCCTCAAATATGCATTGATGATGAAATGATTATTTTTGCTAACCAAAACCACTGTAGCAAAATCCAAACTCACCACAAATCAACATGTGATATTTGGATGGAATCAACCAAGATTGGAAACAAGGTATTTTGTCCTTGATCCCAAATGTGGGATTCAAGAGGGGTTTTGTCATCTCAAACACTAAACAAACCAAGGGATCTCGTCCTTAAATGCCTTAGATTCAACAAACCTTTTATATTAAATATACTTTTTATATTGTGTTTGAAAAAGAAAATTAAAAACCAAAGTTTGACAACTTGGACTCGGCAGCCCAAAATTTGGACTCAGACTTGGGACTCAGCACGGATTCAGCAAAACACTCGGCTAGGAGTGGGCCAAAAAAGACTTAGTTTTACAAAAAAAGAAAGAAATTAATGCATTTAGAGAACATAAAAGCCTAAATTGACCATCAGTTTGTCATAATTCAAACATTACACATTTCATATGATCTTCAAACACTCAATATTTGCAATTGCATAATTCATGCTCATAGTTTCAAACTTCCCAATGTGTAATATCATAAGTTTATAAATGTTTACATATAATGATATGTCAAAATGAGAATAACAACCAAATACAATGTACATCTTCCTCTTTCCCATCCTAATGTAACTCAATTTGTCAGGCCTCGAACTAGAAGGTGCTATAGTATCAAAATGATAATGAGTTGTTTCTTCAACATTGTCTTTTTGGGTCTCAAATGTCCCTCTTCTCCTCTCCTTCCTTTCCTATTATATTTGTAATTTCATAATTCATGCTCATAGTTTCGAACTTCCAAATGTGTAATATCATAAGTTTATAAATGTTTACATATAATGATATGTCAAAATGAGAATAACAACCAAATACAATGTACATCTTCCTCTTTCCCGTCCTAATGTAACTCAATTTGTCAGGGCTCGAACTAGAAGGTGCTATAGTATCAAAATGATGATGAGTTGTTTCTTCAACATTGTCTTTTTGGGTCTCAAATGTTCCTCTTCTCCTCTCCTTCCTTTCCTATTTCATTGTTCATACCTGTTTTGGACAAGATTGGGCTAAATAGAGTGAAGAAGAAAAAGTCAATTTTTTATGTTTTTTTACCTCCCTAGCCACACCCAAGTGGACCCAAGAGTTCATGCCCAGAACTCAAGAGTCCGAGTCTGGGATCAAGAGAGTCCTGGGGTGAGACTCGGACAAGTAGTCCCCAGAACTCTTCTAGACTCGCCATGGGAGTCGGTGGCGATTGGACTCGGCTAGAGATACAACTCAGGAGTTTGGAGAGTTTTGGAGAGTACTTGCAGAGTCCTCAAACTGGGTTGAAAACCATTATTTAAGTTGCCCCAAAAATAGAAATGACTAGGCCCAACTTTAAAAAAAAATTATTAAATATTTTAATCCGAATTAGAAGACATGACAAGTATGATGATGAGTTGCATCCTAAGCTTAATACTTTTTGGCTTGTGCTTTCTATTGAGATTTTCTGGTTTCTTTGGAAAATGAGAAATGAGGAGGTTTTTCAAGACAAAAGAAAGCACCTTACAGAATCTTCCATTAGAACCACTCTTTTAAACTTTTTTTATATTATTGAACAAGTTACTATGACCTTGGAGATTCCCAGAGACAGACTTATGAAGATTGTGGATGAAGGCTCCACCGTTGTCTACAAATTGCATATCAAGTTTTCCCAGTTCTGGACTCATCACATCAAAAATCTTGATGAAAAGTTTCTCAAAGATTATATGCAATTTCAAAAGCAGTGTTGTAAAATTCATAATTATGAGTTAACCGTGGAAAAAGATGCTGATATTGAAATGAATTTTGATAATAGTGAAAGCACGAGTACTCTCTCTACCCCCATTGGTACCTTCGTATTTGATGCTTATAATGAAAGCAACTGCAGGAGATGCTGCTGGGAGTTGCTGAAGACTGTTTTTTACTGTATTCTAAAAAGACTCTATTTTGCTACCAGTTTTAATACCTTAATATATTGTTACAATACTATATGTTATGAGTCTTTGTCACCTCAAAGTGCAGCAATATACTATTCTTGCTGCATCAGATTTGGGCATGAGGTTTAGTGATCTATGGTTCTGTTTTCATGGTGCTGTGACAAGAGTTTGGCAGGGGTGCAGTGGTTTTGGCAGTGATATTTGTCAGGGATACATTATTTTGGCAAGGGTTTATTTGACAGTGTGAATACAGTACAGGCTTTCTCCACGTCTATTCTTCCATGGGTTCTATTGACTATTTGGCAAGTTGTAGTTCAGTTAGGATGTTCCTCATCCTTGTCCCTGTCAGTTCTGTGAGGCTAGAGGACTTTGTGGACACTGTACAGGCAGTTTTTCATCAGGTTTGCTTCTTTGGCTATATCATTATCCCGTGGCTACTATGCAATCAGTTTATTTTCAGTTTTGCTACAGCTCCGGCTTCCTTGTTGGTGAATCTGGCCTATTTCATACCCCAGATCTGTTGGTCATTCTATGCTCCTGCTCTGAATACTGTATGTAATATACCTTGGTCTGGTTCTGGGGGTCTGTAAGTGGACATTGCAATACTGCTGTTACGTGATCTTTTTTGGGGGCAGCAGTCTTGGGTATATGCCCACTTTGCTGCATCTGATTGTACTCTCGGTATTTTCTTTGGTAATCTATTATCAATTAAAAAATACTATATGTTGTTCTCTTTTGGCTTCTGAATTCCTTAAATAATGGTGTGCCAAACTTGCATATTTAGCTTACCGGACTGGTTTTTCTGAGCCTTCTTGGCTTCAATTATGTGATTCTCATTGTATGAATCTTTGTGCAAGCTGTGGCTGATGTAATCTCCTTGATACATCTATATTGTAACTCGTTTTCTTTTAGTAATAGATCAACTTTATTTTTATTAAATCTATTAAAGTCCTTCCTCACCTTTCTAATGAAGGTGAAAACACCATTCAGAAATACCATGAACATTGTCATGAAAAAAAAAAATTGAAAGAAATGATCAGGGAACTCATTCAATCACTGTCAAAGGTTATCTATTGACACCATTGCCTAGATGTAAGGTGATCAAAGGAATAAGAATTTAACCCTAGAGCTTTTATAAATTGGCAATGCCACATCAATATAACTGCAGAAGAAGCTTGAACATAAATTACAATCCTTCGACTATTTTAGTATGCATGTTTCGAGATAATAGATTAGTCCACATAGAATACATTACCTCTTTGTGTTCCACAGCTTTCCATAACCTGCCTTGAGTTTCCTTAACCTCTGCATTTGGGCTTCTGTCTTCAGCTAGAATTGATTTTGAACTAGACGTCATTAACAGGACAGTCCCACCATTCTCTTCAACCATTGGTGATTTTAATATCTTCTTTCTGTCTGCAGCAGAAAAATCCATCATATTAAAATTAGCTAAGAAGCCTAAATCTGGACTTCTTCTGTTAAACCCATACTTCAGTGATGATGCCTCAAATATCAAAGGTCGCTTTGTTTCAAATGCCCGCCTTCTGTGTTTTAGTAGACTAGTGAGCTCCATTTCATAGCCATTAGTTAAATCATGCATGCTGCTTTCATCAAAGAATTCTGCACCTTGTCCGCTGTTTATGCAAAGGTTCTCTTTGGCAATAGGAGCTTCTACGACATTTTCAGTACCATGTTAACTCCTTGCTGCCAGTGCCAAAAGGGAAGCTAACATCATTGAGATCCAAATCTGGGCTATCAGCAATGTCTTCTCCAACTGTTTTCAATAAAGAAGTAGAGTGTTTTCTATGGGGTTATAATGTAACTTCTGGAGTTCCTTCTCTTGACCCAATTAGAGAAAAAAAAATATTCTGCCATCAGTACACATGAATGCCAATTTCCAGTACTTCGAACACCTCAAGTTTAATGAAGTTCCTATTTTAAAAAATTTAGTACAAAACGACCTGCTTTTTGAGACACTGAGGAGCCTCTTCTTCATCTTTCCATTTACCAGATACTGAAACAAAATTACTTAAGGTATAAAATGAGAGAATCACTCCTCCCTTCTTCCATGTAACATCCATGCAGAAAACTCTGATTTGCATGCACACCCAGATATTTCCTACCTATTACATATAAATTCACTTGAATGCTTTTTGAAATGTCTATGTCTGTTTAAAAGCATTATTTCAATACTTTTTTTTTATCTTGCCTCCATGAAATATAACAAAATAGCAATAACTTACTTTCATATGATTTTAGTCTACAGACTCTATTCACTTTCTCATTCTATTAAATCTGGTCTACCATGTAATTTTTGTCCACTGTAGGGGTATGCCCATCCTGAATGCTCCAAGTTTAGGAGATCTATTTGTCTATTAGCTAAACCGCTTCTTTTCAATCCCTAAAAAGCCTACAGCAGCACCTTAAAGCTCTTCAGCTGTTGCCCTCTAATCTTTTTGACAGAAAGGAACCTCAACTGCAATCCTGTCATGTGTGTATTCCCTTGGGACTCACAGGTCAAGAAATTGGTAATGTCACTTCAATTGTTTGAAATCGAGGAAGATATATTGCAACTGCTCCCAAGACAAAAAAAATCTGGTTCAAAAGTAATGGCTCAGATAGTTGTATCAGCTCCACTTTCCAAAAGTTTAACAGCATCAAATCTTGGCTTCAGTGCACCATATAAAAGTCCTTTTTCCTGCAACCATTTCAAACTCCTTTTTTAATAATTTTTAACCATGTAAATGACCTGGGTTATAAAACCAAAAATGTGTTCTGTTCTCAAATTTACATTTCCCTGTGTAATTATTACATGGTCGGTTAACAATGTGCCCCAATCTCTACTCTTTTTGTCAAATTCAGAATTCTCTGAAAGGAAAACCTACATGAAAACTGATGTTTGTCCAATATAAATCCTCAAAGGGATTTCACAGATTTTAGTAGCCTGTGGCCACGTTGCATTCTTGGTCAGTAATTATTTTTTTTCATATTGTAAGTTTTGAAAACATGATTGTGATAAAGTGCAACAGCCTCCAGGATGAACGTCAATAGAAGGCCTTTCATCTTTACAAAATGAATGGATAAAAAATGCCAATGAATTATAGCAGCATGCTTTTCCATTTTAAAAAAGAAAAAAATTCTTGCTAAATTTGATCTGTATGCTTCAACAGTACTTATCTTCCAACATTTATTGTTTTAGTTCCATCCACTCATGAATAGAAATTATCGAGACAAGATCTTCACCGTTTATAAAAGACAAGCTGATTTTCCAGATGAAACAAATGCATCTGTCATGGCTACATATCTGCAGTGTGATTTCTTAGTTCCTACAGATGCTTAACATGAGACACATGGAACACATGTGGAATTCCATCAAAATTGAATCAAGGAAACTCATAGTTCAGAAAAGGATGTCATTTCATCAACTTGAGCATAATTAACACTAGAATGCAATTTACATCATTTAAAGAAGCTGCATTGAGATTATATGATTGCAATTGGAGACCAAATCATTTCTTAAACATAAGTGAATACACGAAAAACTTAAACAAAACGATTTCCAGTATAGAACTAATGAGATTGCAGTACAGACACTTTCTTTTCAGTTGAATCAAAAGAACCCTGTTCCTCTATCTACCCCCACAAAAATCTATAGAGAAGACAATGAATTCTGAGCTATACTGCTTCATGTGTTAACTAACTTAGTTTAAATTGTTTATCCATCAAAAGATTTTTATTTAAGTGTTGAGAGTAACACTATAAAAAAGGAGGAGGAAATGTTGTGCCCCTAATCATTCTTTTGTCATCATATGTAATGTAGGAATATGGAGTAGCCAATGCATGGTACAAATAACTTCTGACTAGAAGATAACAGATTCTAGAATTGATTATCTCTAAGTAGTTGGCCCCTTAGGAATCTGGGGATGACCCAACTTAGAGTTGGCTATAAATTGATTATCAGTCATAGAATAATTCTTTTATCATTAATTTTTCTGCTTCCTGGAGGGTGCCCTCTTAACTGACATTGTGTTCATATTTCTGTCAATTGGTATTTATGGCCATGTGCCATCATTTATCAAAAATTCCTGTTCTGCATTACTATTTGCCTTTGAATTGGATTACAAAAAACATCAAGCTTCCGCATTCCACAATGTTACAAGAAAAAATAATTCTAGAAAAATTACACATAGATAAGAGAACTAACATTTTGAACCACACTTTAGTGCGGTGCAAAACATCAATCCTCTCAAATCTATTCAAAATTAGATTATTTCTGTTATTATGGATGAGTGTTTGCTATTGGATGATATTGCTGATGTTATTCTGAATGCTATGCACCATCTACTGGGACATTGCTACCATCTAGAGAATATTTTCATTCTGAAATATATGATTTTCATTATATAGATGCAATCATTATTTCTTAGGCTCATCTACAATTAGTGTCAAGGGCATAATCATCAGTACAAAATCCATTGTTGTCATGATAAAATGGAATCAAAGGCCCCTAAACTGGAGTCACAATCAATTTAATCAATGTAGTCAATGATAATTAAAGAGACTCCATTAAAGAGACTCCCCAAGCTCGATGCCAACATGAGAGAATTTAGAATAAAATGTCAATTAAATGTTCATATTTTTTCTTGATTGATGATATAGCATAATTTTTATTCTTCTACCTGATTGTTTCTACCTTTTGCAGACAATCTGTTCTAATTTAGGATGCTGAGATCAATCAGTTGTATCAGCTATTGCTAATGAAGTTTGGGGGAAGCAAAGATATAATGAGAGTGCAGCCTGCTGAAAGCAAATGGGAGGATGGTAGAAAAACTAGAGAATCTTCAAATAACTCATTTACCCCCTACTCTCCATATAATCATACCACCACGTTCTGTAATTTGTGGTTCCTGGTAAGGACATTAAAGCTAATCATAGCCTTGGCCCTTTAATTATAGAACAATAACTCTAAAACTTATGTGGCAGCAAACTGATAACAGTTGTAGCTTCCAATATTTAACTGACTGGAAAAATAAGTAGGGTTCAAGGTATCTCCATGGTCCAAAGTACAATATATGTGTCAGCCATGTACTCTCATTTTGTAGTCTTCGCTGAAGCTTGGTAAACTTATAAAGCTAACCAAAAACCTATATGTCTGTGTGTTATTTTCCTTTATAAATAGCAGGGGTGGATCTATCTGGTCAGATCCTTTACCAAGTGCAAATACAATTATACAAAATTTGCTTTTACTACCAGTCAGATTAGAATATCTAGAGCTTCAGAGACGAAAAGCAAGGCAGGAAACAAGCATTCTACCAAAATTTTAACTATTAACTATTGAATGTCCAGTGGAGCATCGTCTAATGGTAAGGCAAGGCAATTGCCATGCTGATGACCAATGTTCAAGCCAAACCTTGGATGAATTATGAGGAATAGATAATTATGTTGTGGCTTAAATAAGTCAAACAGTATCCTAAGTTTGATAATTCATTCCTTCATGCTTTAAATAAAATGGTAAACATCAGTGTACAATAGAAGAAATTTTAATAGTTTTATCTATCCTCACAAATCATTGGGATTTGGTACAAACATCCCACACATAGTAATCCCGATAATTTCAATAACGCTGAACTTTCAAATAAATTACAAAACACCTTGATCGTCTAAATCCATCCAACAGGCTACAGAACTCTTTTTGGGACATGTGTTCCACTATTCTCAGCTTCTAAATATTCATTCTAAATTGTTCAAGCCTTCAAGGAGTTGTGTAGTCATGATGGAGTGCGCTTGTAAATTGGAAGCAAGTTCAAAATTAACTTTTTAACAAGCTATGTCTCTGCCAGATTTGCCAAGTTTTGATAGTCTTGCTAATTCTCAGATAGGAAAACTTCGCAATATTCACTGCAGCCTCATGAGGGTAGAATAAACCAATTTTTAAAAAAACAAGAGATTTTAAAAATACATTAAAATCATTTTTGAAAGACAAAAAAGCTAAAAACATGTTTCCTGTTTGTATACCGCAGCAGTTTCTCTTTTTGCTCAGTAGAAAACATCAGCTACACTATGACAGTATGGTTCAATGATAAAAACTTTTGCCTTATCGTGATTTAAGATAATGTAATAATATGCTAATAGCATATATATGGTTTTTTCTTTTTGTGACTCATGTTATTTGTGTTGGACTGTACACAATTCAATTCATTTTTATGAATTATGCTAAAATGTTCTCTTTTTAGTTTACCATGTTTTGTTGAGCTTTATCCCAAACTATCTAAATAAGCACTGGAGCATAGGGAAACAAATTACAATTTAACTAAATATTGCTACGAACACAGGAAAAAAATGAAATTCTCGGTTAAAACAGAGAATTATATACGAAACCTCAATTGGCTAAATTCTAAAGAGGATTATGTGAAAATTCTTATCTGATACACAGGGTTATAAATAAGACCCCAGTTAACAGAATCACACCCCCATGATCGGAAATTAATATAACAGGAGACCTTAGGTCTGGAAAATTACAAAACATGCGTAATCGGCTTGTGTCGGAAAATAAAATTAAGAATTTTCGTAGTAATTTATCACTTGTTGTAAAATTAATGATGTATTTCTAAGTGGTGGGGGAAAATACTTACAGTATCTCCCGTTGCAGCAGATGAACTAAGAAAATGTAAGCTCTCGCGAAGAATTTTTTAAATCAAATAAAGTCCCAACTGATATTGTGTGGAGTTCCACAGACGAATAAAAAACAAATGGTTATATTTGAGCCTACGAAAAAATGATTTGCTCTGTAATTGACAAATATCGAAAACAACGGATTCTAAATCCGTAGATAATATTCGTTTACCTCGATCTTGGTCTGCATTGCTTTGACTGGCGGATGGGCTTGAGAGTTGCAGAGTTTACTTGATTGTACAATGTACTTTTTTAAAAAACTTTGAGTAGGAAATGTTGTTTGTGAGAACGATATTGTGCAAAGTCGTTAATAAGTAATAAAAACAAACATGGTATTCTTTTTTTCCTACCAACACGCGGTTTTATATTTATGTCCATAACTTAATTTGGCTTTTATATAATATAACTTTGGTTTTTATATGAGTAGTTAACTTTTGTGTGATGAAAATAAATGGTTTTTTTAAAGTGAAATGCTCCTTATGATTTTGGCTTTATTTGATTTGCATGATTTTGTTTGTTCCTTAGTCTTGTTTTTAAAGTAGGAGATTTGTGTATTTATGAGAGTGTTTTTTATTTCTTATATGATTGTTGGTGTTGTCAATTAGAAAGCATGAGAAAATGATTTTGAGATGTTTTAATAAATTTATATTAAAAATGGTATTTAAGATAATTCTTTTGTTTCTAATATTGTTTTACTTGTTTGTAGTTGGCTTGAAAACTTTATTCTTGTTAGATATGTTATCGGTAGATTTTTTTTTAAGCATGATGAGGAGTTAGGTCAACTCTACCTAGGTAATTCATGGGGTCTACGTGGAGGTCATCCAAAATCTAAGAGTTTCTTTCTTTCTTTTGTTTTATTGAACTCAAGTTTGCTAAGGTCATTTTGAGCATGGCCCCTAGAACATTCACTCCTCTTTGTTGGTCTTTACACAATGGACTTGAGGTAATGTTCTTTATAAAAACATTCTCTTTGAGTCCTATTCTATGTTGAATTCCCTAGTCTACCCTTACCACTCTAACCCTTCCTAAACTACATCATAGTGGGTCATTAGGGCAAGTTATTTATGTTGAGCAAGAATGCACTCTTCTTAAATTGTCCATAGAAAAGGGTTTTTTATTGAGATTGAATAATCCAAGGACCTTAAGGAATCAATAGAAGTCTAGATAGGAACCCAAAGCCTTACCCAAAGGGTCATGTATCTCAACTTGTCAAACACTTGTTATTGGTGTGAATCCTCATTTACAAAATCGAAGATTGTCCTCTAGTTATCTTGTTCTCTAAGATCCAACCTAAGCAAAATAGTGGTGACTCTCTACCTAAAAAAATGAGGAAAACTAGCCTATAATGATGAATAAAACAAATATTCAAAACTCTAGAGTTAAAGGTGTTAGTTGGGTGCTTTGGGCATCACTAAGCCATTGCGATCCACTCCATCTCAATCTAAAAAACCATTTAATGTAGACAAATTTAGGTATTTTCTCCAAGGACTAATATAGAAGGATATTAAACTCCAATGCATAAACAAGGTAATGTCATCACATCCCATCACTAGTCCTATCCCATCCAAATATTTTATTGACTTTACCAAGTTCAAACCCCTCATATACCTTGAATATTTTAAGTCTAACATCCATAAGCATATAAGATACTCTTCCAATCCATTTGTACAACTCAAAGAGTCCCTCCACATACTAATCACTAGCAATACAACATTTCAATCCTCTCCCATATCATCTAAGCAAATTTGCACGTGTCAAGAATTTGGTCAAAAGCATACCCCAATGTTCCCTATCCTAAATCAAAGTTACATCCATAAACAAGAGACCTTCGATCGAGCACCTTCATGCACTGCATTAAAAATATGTTATATCCTTGACCATCTAACTTTGATCAAGATCTTGTTTAGAACATCCAAGATATTCCAATATTTGAACAAGATCCCATAGATGATCATGAAATCCAAGTTGATCTAATCTTTGATCATCTCGCCTATGATTGAGAAATTCTAGATTATTCCCTCATACACCTCTAACCCATGTATGATCATAAAATTGAAATTGATCCTATTTATAGTCTAATCACCTTCATTCCCTAATATGGGACACTTACCTCCCTTTGACACATAGTAACATAAATCACATTAGATGAGACTATAGAGAAGCTACCAATCAAGTTCAACTACTTTTTCCAAAGCAATATTTTTCGCAAATGAGAAAATACCAAATGTTGATGGATATCAGCTACACAAAGATAGGTTAGCATCCTTCTTTCAAAATAATAAATATCCCATTACAAACAAAATATTTCAAATCATGCAATATTAAGGAATGGGATTAGACATACATGAGTAAGGAATTTTAGAACCAGTATAGTTTCCAAAAAATTCTAAATATGAAGGCCTTGGTTATTCATTTATCAACAAATCTAATGATGATAGTGATACCTTAACAATATTTTGAAAACCTTCATCTAATACAACCACCAAAATAGAGCCATGTGTAGTCCTTATCATGACATTGCTACCAATACTTCTCCCATACACACCATTAACCATCATTCACAAATCCTTAAAACCACCAATTGGGACCAACAAAAAGAAAAGTTCTAAAAAGAAAATATCAAAACCAAATGTAAAAAACTATTGAATCCAAAATTCCAAGGGGACACATGAAGTCAAGATGGATCTTAAAGAAAATTGGATCGAGCAAAGAAAATAATCCAAATCCAATTGTCACTCAAAAAGTAGAGCCATGAGAAAAGAGATCTCCTACATATAACAAGTGTCCACCTCCTTCAAAAATGTCATTATGTAAGGCCTATAAAAGTATAAGCTCCAAACAAAATTCTAATCTAAAATCCAAACTCCATCATCAACCATTCCAAGTTTGGAAAATAAAATCCTATATCTAAAATTTCAAAGAATCCATCACATCTGCATTTTCCTAGCATAATCCAACATCTTGTCTAAAGTCCAAACATCCAAATTCATATATCCATTGTGTCTTTGCAGCAATACTTTATTCTAAGGAATCTCATGGTAATCTAGCATGATGTGTATATTCAAATAAGATCAACCCTAGTATAAAAAAGGATCACAATAACATCCATGGGTTGTATACAAGTGTCATGCTCTTGACAAAGTAGTTATTTTGTATAGAAAACTACTGGCATATCATGATACCAGCATCTACATTAGCATCATCAAATGGACTAGAATAGTTGAAGATCGATATCATTTAGAAAATAGCAAAAAAAGAAAAATCAAAGATATAAAATATATCCAATAGTGAAAACTCATATGGCACTTTGGATAAGTCCCATGATGAAAAATTGGTAAATAGGTGTCATACATAATATTAACTATCTATGTGATGTTGGCAAGAGACATTGTTTCGAAAGAGATTAGTGCTTGAGGATTGTTTAGGGGTTGTCGTTGATGACAACTTAGATCATATGTATTATCCGGTATATGCAAATTCATTCTACCGGAAGTTCTAAGCCTATTTTGCTTAAGTCTAGAAAGTGGAACACAATGTTCGGCAGAGTGTGAGTACATTGAGCAGAGCTCGATTTTGGGTGCACATTTTTGTTTGCAGTGAAAAAGGTAGTTGATTCAATGATTGGAATTGCTTAGTTCGCAATCCTAGATTTCGATGTTGATTCTAGTGCAAGTTTGATGATCTGGTATCTGATATTTTTAGAAGAACAAGGTTAATTTGGTACAACGTATTATGTGGAATCTTCGGGATGATTTTGTTGATTGGTGTTGTGTTCGAGGTTGCTGTGATGACTTATTTGAAGCATGTTATCAATTCATTTTTGGTCCACATGTGCATTGGTAATCGGATTGAGCTGAATTCTTGTTACACGTTTCATATTTTGTGGATATTTTTGGAACTAACATGTTGGTGACCTAAACAAGTGATGCAGATATATTTAAGATCAATCAATATTTAGCTTTACTAGGGAAACATCATCTTCATCAATCGATCAATCAATATTCAGCTTTACTAGGGAAAAAAAACATGTTTATCTTTGCATCATCATGTATGCTTTCTTGTTTACTTGTTCAAAATTTTTATCAATCTACATTTATCATGGTCCTTATATTAATACAATCATCCCTAATTTCTTCTACCCATACTTGTAGCAATACTCCAATATTTCATGTTTTTTTTGTTCTCTAATAATTTTGGTAACACTTTTATATCACTCTAGCCCACATTTTTTTCTTCAATGTTGGCAATGTCTCCCTTGTTAGGGTATAGTAAATTATAATCCCCTTATCACTTTCCAACAACAATACCCTTAAGGGAACCTTCTACATTGAAGGACTGCCATCTTACGTCAAAATTTGAGGATTCACCACCACCTCCCCAACTTTAGGAAGACAATATGAAAAACCCTTTAAAAATTCATTTTAACTTAATATAGTCCTTTATTTCACTCTTACAATTTCTACAATCTCTAGTGATGTGCCAAACTTTCCAACAATTAAAACATCTAATGCAAAGACATTCATAATCTAATTCTTGACTTTGAACATAAAGAAATAAAGAAGGTTTGATTTTCTTAAATTAACTTTTATGTATGTCCTAGCATATGTGGCTAAATAATTACCCTATGATGCTCAAACTAAAGACATATTTCCCTAGGAAGTTGCCAATCAATTTGAAAAGTTCTCAAGAAATTTTATACATTTAAATCAATAACAGGACATCTTGGATCAAATCTAAAGTGACGATCAAACCTTGTTGACTAGGTTTGAATATACAAACCAACATTACCCATGAACCATAGGCCTCCCTTAAGAATCATAATTTGCAAAACTACCTAATGGAAAAAAAGAGCTAACCTCCAAATTAGGGCAATCACATTTTTCCAATATCTAGGCCTTGATTGTCTCTATAATTGCCAAATCCTATTAATTTTGCTATTACTACAATCTTTTTCAATCTTTCTACTTTGGAATTTGGTATCCATCTAGAATTTTAATCAATGGGTCTTTAAAATCTGCTTCCAAATTAACATTTCACACCATAATTTTTTTACTACCATACCTTGGCCTCTAACCCATCTTCAAAACTCATACCCTTTGTTGCACTATCCTCCTCCTCTTTCCCTTATCATGCCTGAACATCCCTTATTACCAAGTTCACTCATTTTTTCTCTCTTGGTGGATCTAAGGATAAGATCTTATGGGATTTCAAGTTCTATTTTCATGGAGCAAGAGGTTGTTTAGGACAACATATTTTAGCAGGTGCAATTGGGGTGGGGCTAGAAATTGCCCCACCAACTTAGGAATTTTTTCCGCCACTTGTCAATTAGCTACTATTTTAAATTCTTGCTAGAAAAGAAATAGGACATGGTGTTTATTTATAAATTTTTCATTTGCAACATTCTTCATGAGATCACTAGCTTCCCTAAATTTTGGAACTTAAACTTTTAAGCTACTCTGCACTACTAAATCATGGGACCACTAGCTTTAAAATATTCCAAAAAATCTAAACAACACCCATTGATGTTTTTAGGAAGCCCCCCTCCATGAGACCTTACCCTAAGATCTTTAGCATATCCATTTTTTTTACTGTAGAAATTTAATTACATTTACAATATGAAATGTGATCATAATATTATATTTGTGATCATAATATTATATTTTCTCAAATTTTCTGATTTTTTTTATAAAGGTTTGAAATCTAGACACTAATTTTACTCTCTTCATTTTACTGATTATTGAAATGCCATACAACATTTAAATGTTCTATTTGATTTTTTTTTTCTACATTAGGTCTTTGGTGTTCTTCTTCCTTCCTTGTAAACTGCACATCTTTCTCCCTCATCTTTTTAACCTACCTTGATCTATAATTCATCTATTTTTTCCCTTCAACTCTCTTATTACATCTTGATGATTGGATCACGGAGTATGATCTAAAACGTTGATGTAAAAAAATCTTACATAGTTAAATCCAGAAACAATATTCATTTGCATGGACTGTGGAAATTTAATTTGTTCAAAAGACCTCATTTAAGCTTTTATTTAAGTATTTATATACCAGATTTGATTTTTATTTTTATTTTCTGTATTAAGTCTTTGGTGTTCTTCTTCCTTCCTTATAAACTACACATCTTTGTCCCTCCTCTTTTTAACCTACCTTGATCTACAACTCATCTATGTTTTTCCTTTAGCTCTCTTATTACATCTTGATGATTGGATCATGGAGTATGATCTAAAACGTTAATGTAAAAAATTCTTACATAGTTAAATCCAGAAACAATATTCATTTGCATGGACTGTGGAAATTTAATTTGTTAAAAAGACCTCATTTAAGCTTTTATTTGAGTATTTAAATAACAAATACATATTTTGAAATCTGCCACCAGTCATTTATTCAAAAAGAATTCAAATATGATGTATCATAAACCAATTCAAAGTATTGATGATTCATTCGATGATATTTATTTGTTAATCATTGAACTATTTTGATGTACTGTCAGAACCATACAATCTACCAACATCGGTTATTGGTGATAACAATCTATCATGGATATAGTTCATAGTTGCCATGAGCGTATAAGTTTGGGTGTTAGCGTGTAGATCATTTCAATAATTTTCTTTTGGAAAAAACTTTTGTTTTTAAAATTTTCAAAATTAAAGTAATAAATAATGTCTTTTGGTCGGTTTAGGGAAAGTCTTGGGGTACTTTGGGCTCGGAACTGGCCTTTTGCGGCCCGGTGATCTTGCTTTAATCACCGAAATGGAAGAATCTCTAACTTTTTACCTGTTTCTTTTAGACCTTAAAGGCCCATCTCTCATGAAACACAGAGCTTTTGTAGCAATGGCACATGTCTTCTTGAAATGAAAATTTGTTTCAGACCAAGGTGGAGACCTGGATAAGGAAGACAAATTTAGAGATTTCGCTATCTTAAACGATAAGCTCTCTCCAAAAGAAGAAAAAGAAGTACCTGTCCAAAATGGCACCAATTCAACTCACTTGCAGAGTGGCCAAGGTATTGGCCATGGGCAGCTCAGTCAAGGTGGTGGTCGTGGCCTCGGAAGGGATAGGGGCAGAGGTCGGGGTTGGGGTTGTAGAGGTCATGGGGGTTGTGGTTTAGCTGTATATGGTCTCCAGCTTGGGCCTTCATCCTAGGAGTGTTCACAATCAGAAAGAGATGAATTTTTTGCAGACAATGATCTTTTTTGTTTTTGTTTTAGTTCTCAGTAGTTAAGCTTCAAACCGTATTGCTGAGCAGATTAGACTAAAGGTTTTTTGATAAACTCTAGAAATTTTGTTGTGGTTTCTTATTAGATGTTGTCAGAAAAATATCTCCTACTATGAAAGACTCGAAAAGGGTTCTTAGACTGCTAAAATTTGTATTTAAGGACTTCTTTTTTAATATAAAACTTTTGGCTTTGCCGTTTGCTGACTTAAAAAAACATATTCTACATAGATTTTGTAAAATATAAATATGCTATCACATAATTTTACTATTATATTATAGAAATGCTTTTTGCAATTTCACTAAATAATTTTGTACACTAAAGTTCAATGTTAATTTCATATCAAAAAATCAATATTTAAATTATGATTCTCGTCTCTACAACAGTTGGATTTAAATATCATCCTAGTTATTTATTTGCTACTTAATATCAACATATGTATCAATTTTATTCTATTATTAATGGCAAATAAAATCTATTATATAGTATTGTATTCATATGAAATATCCTAAAGCCTAGAGAAAAGAAAGAGTAGAAGATTAATGAACAACATAAGATCCACAATCCAGTTAAAAAATAACAAGAGTACTTAACTTTTTATAAAGTTCAGTGCTAAAATAACTTGTGATTTCTAATTGCCTCTTTTCTGAACCAATGTCAAGGACAAGAAAGAGTAGTCAATCTTGAGGATTCTTATAAAGTTCAGTGTTACAATAACTTGTGAAGTATCAAATTCAGAAATGTCTAATTGGCCTCTTTTTTAAACCAATATCAAGATAAGCAAGAGTACTCAACTTTGAGGATTCTAATTTGTGAAGTCTCAAATCTAGAAAGATCTAATCGACCTCTTTTCTAAACCAATGTCAAGACAAATAATTATACATTCTAATATTTTTCGTTATCTCTCTCTAAACATTCCCTATCTATGAGATTTTCAATTCTCTCTTTAACTTCTTTCGTATTCAGATTTCATCATCATCAAACCCACTTTGTTGCACCTCCAAATATAGATTTGATAATCAACCTCCGAATATTCATTAGCACCAAATGAGACCTTCCCTTTGACTATTTGCTTATCCAAATTGCAAAGGATACCATTCCTCCATCTCCATCATTCTTTATGGATTTCTCCAAGCAAACCTAAACTTCTCTCACTAACCAAAACCACAATAGATTGAGTTTTGAGCCAAACATACTTCTATAAATAGATCCAAGGATTTGATGAAGTACTGCAAATTTCTAGGCCAACAAGCTTTGAATCCCAAGCTTGAACTCCATGACATATGGCATGGGTGATAGTAGGATTATTAACTTACTGTTTTGTTTTTTCCTGATTAAAATTTATTATATTAGACATCTTGTATGCATTTCTTTATTATTGATAAGATTCTTATCCTTCTCAAAATCAAGTTGTTTTAACATATATTTTTATGGTTTCTCTAAAACATAGATTGCAATTTATTTTAATTATTTTTTTTCTATGGAGTTTAAAATATTTCTAATAGTTAAATCTTTTATAAGATAATTTTTAATTAGGGATTACCATGTAATGATTATATTAAATTGTATAAATTTAGTAATAAGAATAAAATCAATAAATTATATGAATACAAGTTTTGTGTGGAGAAATGTTTTGAATAAAAACTTCCACATAAGAAACAATGCAAGAATGTATAAATTTATTCAATGTAAAGAGATACATCTAGAGCATGGTAACGCTCTTTTCACTTTGAGGATACACTAACAACACCTATATATCTATTAAATAAATTTATACAACTTAGAGAAATGGGAGATGAATACTACAAATGGTTTCCCAAAATATTTAGTACCATCAAACCATTATAAAATACAAAAAATACCGAGTTTAAAATAAAGAGGCTCTTTATATAATAGTAAATGTAACTCCTAATGAGCCACAAATGGTAGAAATGATCTCCATACAAAAAATAGATAGTATCTTTGACTTGTAACTCCATAATATGGAGCATAACCTAAGGTAAACATACAGATTCATCACCTAGCTCATATGAGCCCTGGACAAAAAACATGCAAGATGCTACACTACTCAATTCTCATACCCAAATTGAGAATTTATCAAAAAAAGCTTCATGACCATCATTCCCAACTTTGCCTTCTTCATAACTACATATAATGGCTAATGATATTTGTAATGAATATTTATCATAAATTATTTTCTAAAATGTTAGAAATAGATTAAAATCTAAATGGTATCTCAATCCCAACATTTTTCATTTGACACTATACATTGCAAATAAATTTACATGACCTAAATACAAGTATAATTAATTATAAGGATCAAGATCCATGGCTTTCTGACATGAAGAGAATATTTTTTGGTCACTAACTTCATAAGAATACTTACAATATTGTCTAGACTACCAACATACTTTGACAAAACCTACCATTCTCAACCTTTTTCACATAAAGTAAACATCAAAATTCTTATTACATGCATGATACAAGAGATTCCTACCCAATAAACTAGAACTCTTACTATCATATCAAATCTAATAACTTTACAATTCAAACTAATATATGTGTGCAAATTCCCTATAACCAAATTACCTCCTTATAGATAGGTATAATGGTCGTATATTCTACCTAACTGGTAAAAAAAGAAATCTTGGGATACATTTAACCTATCCAACTCATTGCACCTCCAATTAAATAAAAGACACGTCCATGCTAATAGACCTTAGACTATCCAATTTGTATGCCTTTGAAATCTTCATCTGCGAATTTCTATATGTCTAACAACTTTTGCACATAATAGATACCATGATAACACAAATAATACTAAAAAGTTTTATGCAAATATGCTATAATGCCATGTTTAAAGAATGAAACAATTTTTTTTTTAAATGAAGACAACAACACGAAATGTATAACAATAACATGTTGCACTTGATCCATAATGTGCACACTGTTGAAATGTGGCGATTGATCAGCAAAGTACTGTACACTCAATACGTATCCTCGCAAATTTTTTGTTGATGAAAACTGACATTGTAATAAAACCCTAAAAAGGCCGACTTTGTTTGTTTCCCTAAAAACACATGTTATAAGCGGTTGGGATGCTTAAGGCATTGTAAGGTTGATGTACTATTTTTCCTAGATAATAAGAAAGATTGGATGGCTATGTATGGTGGATGTAACCCATTTTGGGTGAACCACATTAAATCTCTATGTTATCTGTGTCATGTTTTATTTCTTTATCTTTTTATTTAAATCTGCATATAATTGTTAGTTCATATTTGCTTCGGATTTGCTTGAAACCCTAACAATTGGTATCAGAGCGAGGTTTTCTATAAATTGGCAGGACTTTCAGATTTGAGTGGGAGCAATGGAGGATTCCAAATTCAAGGTTGAAAAGTTTAACGACCAGAATTATCAGTTATGGAAAATGCAGATGGAGGATTACTTGTATCAAAAGGATTTGTGGCGGCCATTGGAAGGAAAGGCAAAGAAAACAACCACAATGTCAAATGAAGAGTGGGACATTTTAGATAGAAAGGCACTGGGATCCATTCGATTGTGCCTTGCACCGTCTATAGCATTCAATATAACAGAAGCAAAAATGACTATAGATTTGATGGCGACATTAGCTAAGTTGTATGAGAAACCCTCGGCTTCGAATAAGGTATTTTTTATGAAGCGTCTGTTTAATTTGAAAATGAGTGAGGAAGGATCTGTAGCGGAGCACTTAAATGAATTTAATACAATTACTAGTCAATTGTCTTTGGTAAAAATTACTTTTGCAGAAGAGGTTAGGGCTCTCTTGATTTTATGTTCTTTGCCAGAAAGCTAGAATAGCTTGGTTATGGTTGTAAGTAACTCTGTCTCTAGTAAAAATACTTTGGTATTTGATGATATTGTTGGTGTTATCCTAAGCGAGGAAATGCGAAGGAAAAGCACAGGTGAGACTCCAACATCATCGAGTAGTGTTTTGAATGTGGAGAACAGAGGAAGATCAAAGGAAAGAGGAAAAGGCCCTGGGAATGAGAAGTCATGAGGGAAGTCAAAGAAAGGACACTTTCAATCTAGAGGAAAGAAAGATTGCTGGTATTGCGGAAAGCCTGGTCATCTAAAGAAAGATTGTTGGTCTCAGAAAAATAAAGAAGGAGAAAAAATTGAAAATGTTAGTAAGGAAGCTAATATTGCAAGTAATACTTTACAAGATGCTTTAATCTTATGTTTGGATAATGTTAATGATTCCTGGGTAATAGATTCTAGGGCTTCATTTCATGCTACACCCAATAGAAAATAGTTTCTAGATTATGTTCAAGGTGATTTTGGACAGGTATATTTGGGTGATGATGAGCCCTGTCAAATTGTTGGAAAAGGAAAGATAAAGATCAAGTTGCAGAATGGAAATGACTGGTTTCTGCAGGAGGTAAGACATGTTCCTAATTTAAGAAGAAATTTAATTTCTGCAGGGCAACTAGGTAGTGAAGGTTGCATAGTTACCCTCTCAGACAGTATGTGGAAGGTCGCTAAAGGATCATTAGTAATAGATAAAGGTGCGAAGGTAGGCACATTATATCTGTGTACATGCAACACGTACTCTATCCTAGGTGCTATAGATAAAGTTACTGTAGGGACAACAACAATAAATGTTGCAAGAACAGATTCGATAATGTGACACCATAGGCTTGGGCACATGAGTGAGAAAGGGATGAAAACCCGTCACTCCAAAAATCTATTGCCAGGACTAAAGAAGATTGATTTAGAGTTTTGTGAAAACTATGTTTATGGTAAACAGAAAAGAGTCAGATTTCTCAAGGTTGGGAAAGAGAAGAAGAGTGAGAAGTTAGAGCTTGTACATTTAGATGTATGGGGACCTGCTTAGGTATTATCTCTTGGTGGCTCTTATTATTATGTTATTTTTATTGATGACTCAACCAGAAAAACATGGGTATATTTCCTAAAAAAAAATCAGATGTTTTTGAAACTTTTAAGAAATGGAAAGCTTTGGTTGAGAATGAGACGGGAAAAAAGTTGAAGTGTCTTAGATCGGATAATGGAGGTGAGTATTGCAGCAAAGCATTTGAAGATTACTGCTCCTTAAATGGGATTCGAAAGTAGAAGATAGTTCCAGGAACTCCACAGGAAAATGGTGTGTCAGAGATAATGAATAGGACTATCATGGAAGGCGCGAGGAGCATGAGATTGCATGCTAGATTGCCCTTACATTTTTGGGCAGATGTTGTACATACTGTTGTCTATTTGATAAATAGAGGACCTTCAACCCCTTTGGATGGTGGTATTCCAGAGAAGGCATGGACTGGTAAAAAGGTAAATTATTTTTTTCTAAAAACTTTTGGTTGCGAAGCTTTTGTCCATGTTGATAAAGAAAATAGAACCAAGCTTGATGCTAAATCTCATAAATGTACCTTCATTGGATATGGGATAGATGAATATGGCTATTGGTTATGGGATTTTAAAAATAAAAAATAATTAGAAGTAGAGATGTTATATTCAATGAGAAGGTTATGTATAAAGAACAAATGCAGGGAAAGAAGCATGAACAGGACAAACAAGAATATGTGGTGTTGGATGAGATTCTGAAAATGAAATGCCATAGGTACTTGATGCTCAGCAACAACAGATTGTCCCACAAACTATTGCAAGTGTTAGACGTTCTACGAGGACAAGTAGACCCCTTGAAAGATTTTCTCCTTCTTTGTATTCTATTTTATTAACAGATTCTGGTGAACCAGAAGAATATGAAGAAGCAATGCAGGTAGATGCCAAACAACAGTGGGAGCTAGGAATGAAAGAGGAGATGGACTCCTTGATGAAAAATAAGACTTGGGACTTAGTCCCTTTACTTGCAGAAAAAAGAGCCTTGCCTAACAAATGGGTTTATCGGCTGAAGGAGGAGGAAGGAGGTCAGAAAAGATATAAGGCCAGACTTGTGGTAAAAGGTTTTGCACAGAAAAAGAGTATAGATTATGATGAAATATTTTCTCCAGTTGTAAAAATGACTTCAATTAGAACTATACTTAGTCTTGTGGCTGCAGATGATTTACATCTTGAACAATTAGATGTCAAAACAACTTTTCTCCATGGAGATTTGGAGGAGGAAATTTACATGTTGCAACCACAAGGATATGAGGTCAAAGGTAAGGAGAACTTGGTGTGCAGGTTGAAGAAAAGTCTGTATGGACTAAAGCAAGCACCCCGACAATGGTATTTAAAATTTGATAGTTTCATGGTTGAACACAGTTATCATAGATGTCATTCTGATCATTGTGTATATTTTAAGAGATTTGATAATGGCAGTTATATTATCCTGTTGCTTTATGTTGATGACATGCTTGTTGCTGGGTCTAACATGCAACATATAAATGATCTTAAACAGAAATTAGCCAGGTCATTTGCTATGAAAGATTTGGGTGCAGCTAAGCAAATTCTTGGTATGAAGATTACATAGGACAAGAAAAATAGAACCTTGAATTTGTCCCAAAGTGACTATATAAAGAAGGTGTTGAAAAGATTTAACATGCAGGATGCAAAAGTAGTTAGTACACCTTTGGTTAGTCATTTCAAATTGACTAAGGAGATGTGCCCAAAGGCACAGGAAGAGCTTAATAAAATGTCTAACATCCCATATTCATCAGCTATTGGCAGTCTGATGTATGCAATGGTATGCACAAGGCCAGATATTGCACATGCAGTGGG
This sequence comes from Cryptomeria japonica, assembly GCF_030272615.1. Lineage (NCBI taxonomy): Eukaryota > Viridiplantae > Streptophyta > Pinopsida > Cupressales > Cupressaceae > Cryptomeria > Cryptomeria japonica. The sequence continues at coordinate 246,174,030 of NC_081405.1, read as the reverse complement.
AGTTGTGAGCAGGTTTATGAGTAATCCGGGTATGGAACATTGGAATGCTATGAAATGGATTCTTCGGTATTTGAAAGGAACTACTACGAAAGCATTACATTTCAAAGGATCTAATGCTGCTCTGAGTGGATTTGTTGACTCTGATCTGGCAGGTGATAGTGATTCACAGAGGAGTACTACAGGGTATGTTTTTACTATAGGGGGAACAGCAGTCAGTTGGATTTCTAGGTTGCAAAAGGTTGTTGCACTTTCAAGCACTGAAGCTCAGTACGTTGCTGCTATAGAAACCAATAAGGAGATGATTTGGTTGCAATGTTTTTTGGAGGAATTTGGTTAGACACAAGAGGATAGCCCATTGTATATTGATAGCTAGAGTGCCATTCATCTTGCGAAGAACTCTGCTTTTCATTCAAGGGCAAAGCCCATTCAGCTCAGGTACCACTTCATCTAGACTATTTTGGAGGAGGGTCAGTTATGGCTTGAGAAGATTCACACAAGTGAGAATCTTGTTGATATGTTCACGAAGGCAGTTTCATAGGAGAAGCTGATTTCTTCATCAGTTTCTGTTGGTCTTCTTGATTGATAATTGTGGAATTTATACCAGTCGAGTCCTAGTGTTTTATCCAGCGGATGCTGCATGTACAGTGGTGTCGTATAGTATCAGTCTCCAAGTGGGAGATTGTTCGGTGTGGAGCCTGATCAATTTCCAAGTGGGAGATTGTTGAAATGTGGCGACTGATCAACAAAGTACTGTACACTCAGCACGTATCCTCGCAAATTTTTTGCTATTTTTTGTTGATGAAAATCGACATTGTAATAAAACCCTAAAAAGGCCGACTTTGTTTGTTGCCCTAAAAATGCATCTTATAAGCGGTTGGGATGCTTAAGGCATTGTAAGGTTGATGTACTATTTTTGCTAGATAATAAGAAAGATTGGATGACTGTGTATGGTGGACATAACCCATTCTGGGTGAACCATGTTAAATCTCTATGTTATTTGTGTCCTGTTTTATTTCTTTATCTTTTTATTTAAATATGCATATAATTGTTAGTTCACATTTGCTTCGAATCTGCTCAAAACCCTAACACACACGAGTGTCATATGGGACACCATGTGACAAAGGAAACTAAAACAAGAACAAAATCATTATTTATACAAGCAAAGTGACACTAATAGAAGACTTAACAATCATGAGGAAAATCCACCATGATGAACCTATAAGAGAGAGAAGCTCAACAATACCTGAAAGATAATCAGATACTAACCCATGAGCACATTCTCTCACATCCTACAAAGATAGGATGAGAGAATCATAAACCTCTAATCCCCATTTAGACATACTTATAATCTCTAACAACATATTCATAAATCAACAACAACAATGGAATGCCTAGGAGCTAACATCACTTGACTAGACAATGAGGCTATCGATTTTTGAAACAAAGAGCGTGATGAGGGTACATGCACATGAAATAGACTCAATACCAACCTTAGAAAACATCAAACATAACGGGAAACCTTTCACAAGAGGTTTCCTAATTAGGATAGTACAAATACTCCACTAAATGGAATGATGATAGATCACTTCCAGGAAACAAAATGCTTCCCAAGGAAGGGATATGCTATAAGTATTAAAATATAACATTTGTTAATGAAAAGAAAAATTAAGAAGACCCTTGATGTCAAGAAATAGAACTTTTATACACCAAGTTTTCCTATTTGAGGCTCAAAAGTACTTTACATATAATGAATGGGAGGATAATAGATCTCTCAAAGGACTATAGTGTCTAGATTATACACTAGCACCTAGGTGGAATGCTAGCACACAAGTGGGACAGTAGCACCTAGGCGGGAAGGAATCTCATGTATCATCATTAATCAATCAATTAATTTTCAGCTTTACTAGTGAAAAAATCATGTTTATCTTTGCATCAACATGTGTTCTTTCTTGTTTACTTATTCATGCATTTTATCAATCCGCATTTGTCATGGTCCTTATATTAATACAATCATCCCTAATTTCTTCTACCCATCCTTGTAGCAATACTCCAATCATGTGTTTCATTGTTCTCTGATAATTTTGTTAACACTTTTCTATCACTCTGGCTCACATTCTTTCTTCAATGGTGATAGTGTATCCCTTGTTAGGGCATATTAAATTATAATCCACTAATTACTTCCCAACAACAATACCCCTAAGGGAGCCTTGAACATTTAAGGACTCTCATCTTATGAAAAACTTTGAGGATCCGCCACCACCTCCCCAACTTCAGGAAGACAATATGGGGAACCCTTCTAAAATTTATTTTTCTTTCCTTTTAACTTAATATAGTCCTTTATTTCACTCTTACAATTTTGACAATCTCTAGCGATATGCGAAAATTTCTAACAATTAAAGCATCTAATGCAAAGGCATTCATAATCCAATCATGAATCTAAACAAAAAAAATTGAGGAAGGTTTCATTTTCTTAAATTAACTTTTATGCATATGCTAGCAAAGGAGGCTAAAAAATTACCCCCTCTGGTACTCAAACTAAAGACATACTCCCCTAGGAAGTTGCCAACCAATTTGCAAAATTTCTCGAGAAATTTTATACATTTAGATTGGTAACGAAACATCTTGGATCAAATCTAAAGTGAGGATCAAACCTTGGTGAGTAAGTTTGAATATACAAACCAGCATTACCCATGATCCATAGGCCTCCCTTAAGAATATAGCTTTTTCAAATTCATATTGGACAATAATATGAAAAATAGCTAATGCAAAAAAAAACTAACCTCTAGATTAGGGCAATCACATTTTTCCAATATCTAGGCCTTGATTCTCTCCATCAACTATCAAACACCTAGAATCTTTTCTCTCACTACACTATTTTTCAATCTCTACTTTGGAATTTGGTATTCATATAGAATTTTAATCATCAGATCTTCAAAATCCACTTCCAAATTAACATTTCACACCATAATTTTTCTACTACCATACTTTGGCCTCTACCCTATCTTCAAAACTCATGCCCTTTGTGTTGGGAAAAATGGTGTCTCAACCTTGCATTTATGCGAGGTTACTATTTATAGTAAGTTTTCATTTGAACATGAAATGGTGCAAAACTCTCCCTGAAGCTTCTAGTTGGCTAGATAAGCATTCTGGTAAAGTTGCGTCGCAAGGTCACAGCTAGTTTTGAAGATATTAAAGTTTTCATCTTGGAGGGGTGCGATAAAATGTTTAAACTTAATTTTGGGGGCTTTAGAGACTTTGAAACGCCTTGAAAAGTGGCTGTAACTGATGCAGTGGTTACAAGGTGATAGAGCACTTCGTGAGCTTTCCGACGCTTCAAACGGTTCGTCAATCGGACACCCGGTTCTCAAGTTATGGCCTCCGGAAGTTTGTACTCCTGAAATAGGAAAAAATAATTTGTATCGAATACATAAATGAGCTGTAAAAGGGAGCGACATGTGTTGATGTGTGCTTTAACATGTCATAGGGCATCTAGAAGGGAGATAAGGTCGGCTACACCTTATTGGGTGGTTTTAGCCCATGGTTTTGTAATACAGTTTGATGGTTTCTTGTATTGTATCTCCTATTTATGAGGTGTGTGAGATAGAGGTTGCGTGTAAGAGTCTTATGGCTATTGAGTTGCCTCTGAATCTTTGATTAGTGGTATTCCTGCGAAGAGCTTACTCTGCAAGTATGTTGTAATCTGTTTTTGATTGCTGAATAAAATATTGAGCTACTTTTGGAGTGTGGGGTTTTTCTCCCGAAAGGGTTTTCCCCACGTAAATCACTGTTTTGTGGTATGAATGCTATTATATCTATTTCTATTTTCTGTAACTGTTGTAACGATCTAAAAAAGTTTTGCATTACCCTCCTCTCAAGGTTAGTGTAGGAAGTTGTTTCCGCTACTTTACTTCCTTACAAGTGGTATCAGAGCCTGATCACCTTTGGTTTCAATTGTGGGCAGTTGGGTTTTTTGAACTAATCCAGATTTGAGTGGGAGCTTGTGCAGAAGACACTTTTTGATCTTGTTGCAGGAATATTTAGATGGTGAGTTCGTCAGGGAGAATAGAGGTGGAGAAATTTAATGGAAGTAATTTTGAGATGTGGAAGCTGAAGATGGAAGAACTGCTAATAGATCGAGATCTTTGGGATGCTGTTGATGCGAATGTCCAAAGGCCCTCAGATCCTACTGCGGCAGCTCAATATGATGTTATGGACCGAAAAGCCAAGGGTCTAATCAGACTGTGCCTGGCAGACTCTGTTCTAATCAATGTTCATGAAGAAAACTCTGCAAAGAAGCTATGGACTAAGCTTGGTGAGATGTATCAAGCGAAATCTTTATTAAATCAAATTTTCTTAAGAAAGAAATTGTATTCCTTGAAGATGGAAGAGGGTGGACAAATTGCAGACCACCTGGAAGCATTCAATATGTTGGTGGCTCAATTAGTATCCGTCGGTGTTAAGATGGACGAGGAGGAGAAATGTCAGATCTTGCTTTGTTCTTTGCCTGATTCGTGGGATTCTCTTATTATGGCTATCGGTAGTACTTCTGTTGTTTTGAAATCTGAAGATGTGGTGGGTGCCCTACTCAGTGAAGAGATGCGAAGGAAGGTATCCATCAATTCAAAGGAAGCCCTAACCATTTGTGGAAGACCTAAGGAGAAAGGCAAGAAGAATGAGAAGTGCGACAAGTCCAAATCCAAAGGGAGATCGAAATCTCCTGGAAAGTCCAAAGTCATTTGCTGGAATTGCAGTAAACCGGGTCACATCCGTAAGGACTGCAAAGAAGAAAAGAAGAAGAAGAAAAAGAAAAAGTTTGATTCTGATTTTGAGTCCGACAAGGAAGATGGCGATGCATTTATTGCGGCTTTGGCGACTCATGCAGGTAATGATGCCTGGCTAATTGACTCAGGTGCATCTTTTCATATGACTTCCAATAGAGATTGGTTTTCTGAATATGAAGGATTTAATGGAGGTAAGGAGTACTTGGGTGATGATTCACCTCTAGACATTGTTGGTCGAGGTAAAGTTAGAATCAGGTTTTTTGATGGTAGAATAAAAAGGATTAATGGTGTGCTGCATATCCCTGGATTAAAATGAAACCTGTTATCTGTGAGCAAACTGATAGATGCGGGTGTGCAGGTAGTCTTTTCTGAAGCAGGATGTAAGATGATTAAGGGTGCTATGGTAGTTGCTAGAGGTGTCAGGTTTGGCACTTTGTATAAGCTTGAAGCATACACTGTTGAGTGTAATAGCACTTCTGTAAAAAGTAAATCTGCGGATACTTCACTAGAAGATTTGAAGGTTTCACCTTCAGCAGATGGAAATGGTTTTTGGGTACCTAAGGGTGCTCTTTTGTCTGAAGCAAAGTTACCTACAGAGAAGACTATGTTATGGCACCAGAGACTTGGCCACATTGGAGAAAAGGGTCTAAGGACCTTGAAAAATAAAACCCTTGTTGAAGGTTTGAATGATTGTAATCTTGACTTTGATTTCTGTGAGCATTGCATTTATGGAAAACAAAACCGCATTCAGTTTTACTCGAGTTCTCATAAAACTTGTGGTGTTTTGGATCTTATCCATTATGATGTGTTTGGTCAGTAAATGTCTCTTCGATTGGAAAATCCACATATTATGTTTCATTTATTGATGATTTTAGTAGAAGGACATGGGTATATTTTCTAACGAGTAAATCTGAAGTTTTTAGTCGTTTTAAAGAATTTAAAGTAATGGTTGAGTTGCAGACTGGAAAGAAAATAAAATGTTTGAGAACTGATAATGGCGGTGAGTTTTGCTCTAATGATTTTGATAGATTCTGTAAAGACTGTGGAATTAATAGGTAGAAGACAACTCCGTATTCTCCACAGCAGAATGGAGTTGCAGAAAGAATGAACAGGACACTGATTTAGAAGGCTAGGAGTATGTTGAGTGGTGCTGGTCTCGAACAAAAGTTTTGGGTTGAAGCTGTTGCCACTGCTTGCTACCTAATTAACAGGTCTCCTACATCAGCTCTTGTTGATAAAATGCCTATGGAAGCATGGTCAGGTCACAAGCCTTCATTGAGACATCTTAGAGTTTTTGGTTGCGAGGCATATGCACATGTGCCAAAGGAGAAGCGAACAAAGTTGGAGAACAAGGCTGTGAAATGTATCTTCATCGGGTATAGTTATGGTGTGAAAGGATACAAGATTTGGGACCCTGTTGCACAAAAGGTAATTCACAGTAGAAGTGTTATTTTTAGAGAAATTAAGTCTCCTTCTGTTACATTGCAGCCAAAACAGACTAAAAAAGAAGATGTGATTCAACTTCCTTCTACACCTGAAAGAGTTGAATCGAGACCCCTAGATAGGCAAGAAGTTGAGGAGAGCTCGTCTATCTTTGAATCTTCAGAAGAGGAGGAAGAACCTCCAACTCAGCTTGTTCGAAGGTCTACAAGACATAGACAACCACTTGAAAGGTATTCACCTAATGATTGGAGATGTATTTTTTCTCTGAATACTAGTGTGGATGAACCGAAATCTGTAGAAGAGGCATTGGGTATGAATGATGAAGAATCTTGGAAGATTGCTATGGAGGAAGAAATGGCAGCTTTGAAAAAGAATGATACATGGGATGTTGTACCATTGCCTGAAGGATGAAAACTGGTTGGTTGTAAATGGGTGTTCAAGAAAAAGATTGGTTCAGATGGAAGCATTGAGAAGTATAAAGCAAGGTTGGTTGCAAAAGGCTACTCTCAGGTTGAGGGTGTTGATTACGGTGAGATATTTTCTCCTGTTGCAAAAATGACGTCCATTAGATTTTTGCTTTCTATTGCTACTGCTTATGATTTAGAGGTTGAGCAAATGGATGTGAAAATTGCTTTCCTTCATGGTGATTTGGAGGAAGATATTTATATGACACAGCCGGAGCACTATGTGGTGAAAGGCAAAAGTAATTTGGTCTGTAAATTGAAGAAATCTTTGTATGGCCTCAAACAAAGTCCTAGGATGTGGTACGAGAAATTTGATACATATGTGTTGAGTTTGGGATTTGAACGTTCTAAATTAGATCACTGTGTTTATTATAAATCTGATGGTGATCATTTCTTATTCATTGCATTGTATGTTGATGATATGTTATTCATTGGTAAAGGGAAAGGTATGATTTCAGAACTGAAGTCTCAGCTCGCTGCTAAATTTGAAATGAAAGATCTTGGTGCAGCAAAGCACATTCTTGGGATGGAAATTAGAAGAGATAGGGTGAACGGAAAGCTATGGCTGGGCCAGAGTAAGTATGTGAATTCAGTGTTACAGAGGTTCAACATGCAGAATTGTAGACCATTGAGTGTTCCTTTTACAGTTGGAATGAAACTATCTGTTTCAGATTGTCCTACATCCCCATTGGAGATGGAAGACATGAGCAGAGTGCCTTACCAGAGTGTAGTTGGAAGCTTGATGTATGTTATGGTCTGTACTAGACCAGACATTGCCCAAGCAGTGGGAGTACTTTCTAGATATATGTCTAATCCTGGTAGAGTTCATTGGGATGCAGTCAAAAGAGTCTTCAGATATTTGAAGGGTACTTCAGAGTATTCTTTGTGTTATCATGGTAATTCAGTTGGAGACATGACTTCCCTTGATATCCATGGTTATGTGGATTCAGATTGGGCAAGTGATATTGATAGCAGAAGATCCACCAGTGCTTATGTGTTTACTTTGTTTGGTGGTGCAATTAGTTGGATGAGTAAGCGACAGGCTATGGTTGCTTTATCCACTACTGAAGTAGAGTATATGGAAGCTACTCATGCTTGTAAAGAGGCCATTTGGCTTAAGAGACTGTGTTCGGATATTGGAATAAAACAAGCTACAGTGACAGTTTACTGTGACAGTCAGAGTGCAATTAGCCTAGCTAAGAACCCGACATTTCATGCCCGGACCAAACATATTGATGTTCAGTATCATTTTGTTAGAGATATGGTCGAAGATGGTAGGGTGAAGCTGGTTAAGGTGGAAAATTTGATGAATGTTGTAGATGCTTTAACTAAGGCTGTGAGCACAGAGAAGTTCAGATGGTGTTCAGAGTCTATGGGCCTTATGGCCCCTAGCAATTGATTCATTGTGTTGACATTCCCTTCCGCTCCTGCAAGGTGTTCGACAAGTGGGAGATTTGTTGGGAAAAATGGTGTCTCAACCTTGCATTTATGCGAGGTTACTATTTATAGTAAGTTTTCATTTGAACATGAAATGGTGCGAAACTCTCCCTGAAGCTTCTGGTTGGCTAGATAAGCATTTTGGTAAAGTTGCATCGCAAGGTCACAACTAGTTTTGAAGATATTAAAGTTTCGTCTTGGAGGGGTGCGATAAAATGTTTAAACTTAATTTTGGGGGATTTAGAGGCTCTGAAATGCCCTGAAAAGTGGTCATAACTGGCGCAGCAGTTACGAGGTGATAGAGTGCTTCGCGAGCTTTCCGGCGCTTCAAACGGTTCGTCAATCGGACACCCAGTTCTCAAGTTATGGCCTCCGGAAGTTTGTACTCCTGAAATAGGAAAAAATAATTTGTATCGGATACATAAATGAGCTGTAAAAGGGAGCGACATGTGTTGATGTGTGCTTTAACACATCATAGGGCATCTAGAAGGGAGATAAGGTCGGCTACACCTTATTGGGTGGTTTTAGCCCATGGTTTTGTAATACCGTTTGACGGTTTCTTGTATTGTATCTCCTATTTATGAGGTGTGTGAGATAGAGGTTGCGTGTAAGAGTCTTATGGCTATTGAGTTGCCTCTGAATCTCTGATTAGTGGTACTCCTGCGAAGAGCCTGCTCTGCAAGTATGTTGTAATCTATTTTTGATTGCTGAATAAAATATTGAGCTGCTTTTGGAGTGTGGGGTTTTTCTCCCGAAAGGGTTTTCCCCATGTAAATCACTGTGTTGTGGTATGAATGCTATTATATCTATTTCTATTTTCTGTAACTGTTGTAATGATCTGAAAAAGTTTTGCATTACCCTCCTCTCAAGGTTAGTGTAGGAAGTTGTTTCCGCTACTTTACTTCCTTACACTTTGCTCTACTATCGTCCTCTTTCCATAGAGGGGAATTCTGGTTCTTGCTTGGCTTCTCTTATCTTCCCTTCTAGAAAACCAACTCTTTCATCCTTTCCCTTATCATGCTTGAAGATCCCTTACTACCGAGTTCACTCATTTTTTCTCCCTTAGTGGATATAAGGATAGGTCTCATTGGGGGCTTCAATATCTATTTTCATAGAGCAAGAGGTCTCATGAATTAAAAAAATATGCCATAGGATTATTTTGAATTTTTTCCTAAAAAATAGTAGCCCCTACTTTTTAGGACTACATATTTCAGCAGGTACAATTGGGGCGGGGCTAGAAATTGCCCCACGAGCTTACTCCAATTTTTTGCCACTTGTTAATTAGATACTATTTTAAATTCCCAATAAAAAAGAAATAGAAGAAAACTAGTGTTAATTTATTCATTCATTTTTTATTTACAACATTCTTCATGAGATCACCAGCTTCCCTAAATTTCAGAGCTTAAACTTTTAAGCAGATTTACACTACTTAATCATGGGACCACTAGCTTTAAAATAATTCTAAAAAATCTAAGCATCACCCATTGAAATTTTTCAGGAGGCCCCCCTTCACGAGACCTTCCCCAAAGATCTTCTTTAGCATATTTGATTTATTTGATTTATCAAATTCTCTAAACTTCTTTATAAAAAATTGGAATCTAGAAATTAATTTTACTCTCTTCATTTTATTGACTATTGAAATGCCATACAACGTTTAAATGTTCTAGGGGAGCGAGATGAGCGGGAACGAAAATTCAAATGCTTGCAAGGATGGTGATGGGGATCCCAATGATGAAGATGATGTGTTACCAAAGGATGTTATAGTCCTTCTTGGTGTGAGAGGAGGTTTTCAAATCAAGCCCTTTTTCTTTGCACGGGCTATTTGGTTGTCTAGGTTTCTATTTGTCTTTTTCGGAAGTTGTGTTGCGACAACTGTCTCTTTACCCCTGTCGGTATCCATGGCTCTAGTCCATTTTGGTGTAGGAGGAGGCTTTCATTGGGATCTCATGCTTTAGGTTTAGCTTGCCTTGGTGTTCGAATTGAGCCCTCTTCCTTTGAGCAGGTTGTTTGGCTATTTGCACATTTTGGGTATCCTCCTGGATTTTCTGTGGATCGTATTGCAACCAATGTTTCTATGCCCATGTTGGTGTCTCTAGATCCCTTCTCTCTCTTTGCCAGGTGGTTCAGCCTTGACTATGTTTGGGGCTTGGTGGTGGTTCCTGTTGCCTCAATGGTGGTTGTTGTTCCCTCACATGCCTACTTAACTCGTTCTTGGCTGGGTTTGAGCATTGTTGTTGGGCCATTTCTACAAGGAAGAGGTGTCTCCATGGTTGTCATGTTGGCCCTGCTTAGAGTGTATGACTTGCTTCATTGGCTGCTAAGTCAGCTACTTTTCTCCCATTGGTGCCCTATTCTGGACAATCTGCAGTGGTGTTTGTGGCTATTGGTTGGGGCTTGTGTTCGTAGAACCCCTGTTTTGGTGATAAGAGCTCAGATTCTTTGTTGGTGTGCTACACCGTGACCCTCCTTTGATCTATTTGGGTCCCTAAATTTGTTTTCTTCATCATTCTCTTTGAGGGGAGTTTCTTCTCTTAGCCCTACCACCTTGGCCATTTCCAAAAGCCCTATGGAGGTGGGCTTTCTCTGGTTACCTTTTAGGTGGATAAACCTTCTGTGGAGGTGGTTGCTTGTGCAGAGACTTGCAGTGCATTTTGAGATTATGAAGATTGGTGGCCCTAACATTAAGATATGACTTGCCCTTGTTCAAGTTGGTATCCTAGTGTGTGGATACCAGCAGTCTAAGGATCCCAAGCTTGGTATGGCTAATATTGATGGTGTTGTGGTGGTTTCTTTGGACCCATGCTGTTGTTTGGGCACTTCACTCAGTGTCCTTAGGTGTTGCCTTATGGTGAATGCCTTCTGTGTTATGTTGGGCTGTAATGGGGGAATGCCCTACATGGAACTTGTTGGGCTTTGTGGGTGGCTCTTGGTGTCTACTGAATGGGGTCTTCTTCCTCAAGTAATTTCTTCATTGTGATTAATGTTGATGGTACCTATCCTAGTTTTAGGCGCTAGGAGCTATGGTTTTTGGAGTTGGACAGTAGTGGTTGCTACCAACACCATTGAGTTGCTTTTTGTCTTCTTGATGAGACTGTCCATTTTGGTTTGTGTGGATCATAGTTTTGTTATCTCCATTGGCCTAGAGTTTGTTGTTAGTTTTCAAGGGATCTCTCTAGCCTATGTTAGTTTTTGGTTATGGATTGGCATTTATTTCAGGTTGATGCTCACCTTTGAGGTTACTTTGGAGGTTGTTTTTGTCCCTTTTTAGGTGAGGTGTATTTCATTCACAAAGACAAGAGTTTGTCTTTGTTGATTCCCTTCTTCTTCTTTCGTGGATCCTATGGAGGTGGATTCGTCCCCTATAGAGGTGGTGATTGACTTTATGAAAGAGGTTGATGATTTTTCATGGTGGTCTTCTCTTCTTTGTGGCAGTTTGTCTATTAGATGGACTCCCGGTTGGCTCTCTAGTCAATCAGTCTTCTCCTTTTTTGCTTCTATTGAGCTAGGCTCCTTGTCTATTGAGGTGAAAAATTGGTTTTTCTAATGGGGATTTGACTTCCTGTTGGGGGTGGCCACTATGATATTTTAGTTGACATGGGGAGCCTCTCATCCCCCTTGTAAGGTTGCCCCACCTTGTGGGTTGTCTTCTTATTGCTCTTTGTAATAGTCTTTTGATTCTATGTTGATTTAGGCCTTGTTGGCCTTGGGGTTGTAGGTTTTTGTGGTCTCATTCCTTTTGCAACCTTTGGGTTGATGTTGTCTACAGTCATTTGGACCTATGTGCTTTGGAGGCCCTATTATGGTCTCTTTTGTTCTTTGGATTGAGAACCCCTATTTTGCTCCTTCCATAAAAGGTCAGGGCCCTATAATCCATGCTTTCATAATCAAAACATTTAAATGTTCTAATGGTCTTAGATTTTTATATAAACCTTGTTAATACATCATATAAAATGCAAACTTCAAAAAACAAAAATCAATATACAATGTAACCAAGTAATAAATATTTTCTTTTAAGAAAAAAATAAAAAATATAATAATATTGTAATTTATAGAGCAAGCATAACTTGAAAAAAATAGTTGTGTAGTGATGATTGGGTTATTAAAATTTAAAATAATTTTAATTAATTCTTCTAGCAATCACCTTTCCGAGCAATTTGCTAGCTTGGAAGTGGGAAGAGATAGGACTGGTCATGGGTCTTTTTGTCATAGGTACAAATGGTGGTATTAGTATTTAACTTGCCCAAAAATTTCTTCATCTACTTTCCATAAGCTAAGATCATAGGTAGTCTTTATCTATCAACACATAATGTCTATCAAAGATATCTCTATAAGTAATTATATAGTATTCCTTGGGATATTTAATACTGAACTATTTTTAATTGAATTTAGTTCAAATACTTTTTAACGGTGACTTTATTAGCCGATAGGCTATTTCCTGTGGGGGCACCCCACCATCGGGAAATTGTCTCACACCGTTAAATCATCGTGGTTTTCTGTTACTGGTAGTTTTCTTGACCGTTTTCCATTTCAAATGTTTTTGGTTAGTGTTGGGGGAGAACAAATGTATTATATCGTAGACCAAGAGTGGGATGGTAACAACCATTTGGATTATACTAGCCTTATAGTTATAGTGGTCTTATGAGTCCAAGGAATGAGAGTCGAAGTACAGAAGCATTATTTGCATATTAGGATCTAAAGGCCACTTTAGGCACTGAGCAAATTTTGAATCACAAGTTCCTTTTGCTTTCGCACATTATAAATACTGTTTTACTTTTGTGTATCTTAAAAGATAATTTGTCTTATACTTTCTGTTGTAGGCTTTTAACTTTCCCAAAATTTGCAGAAATTTTTTTCTCTTGAGGCTTTCGTGAACATGGAAAATCTGCGGGTATTCTTTGACATGTAGATTGGGGATAGGCATGTTAGTAGGATAATGGAGGAGTTGTATGGAGATTTGCATGTACGTTTACTATGGCTCTTGTAGACGTATAAAAATGACCACTTTCCTAAGTGAATATTTAATATTCATTTTAACCTCATTCCTCTATTTAATTAAATTCTATTTAATTAAATTATTCACATTCATGTATTTGATTAAATGAATTACTTAATTTATTTAATTAAGTTCACCTAAGCCTTTCATAACCTTTGATTAAATAAATCACTTTATTTAATTGATTACCCTTTCTCCCCTTTTAATTAAATTTACATTTAATTAAATTGTTCATTGCAAATAAATAAATCTAGTTTATTTATTTATATTCCCCACTTGTATTTATACAAGTTGCTTCAATTTTTGTTGAAATAAAGTAATTTATTTTAATTCCCCTCAACCCACTTGAATTTTCCTACATCTCCCACTTGCCCCCCTAAACCCTTCTAGATTCTTCTAATCACTTCTAATTTAGCCTAATCCATCTCCTAAATATTGCCACATCCCTAAGCAAAGGGAAGTCACTTCTCAAACCCTCAAAGTCTTCAATAACCATTGAAGGCTTTATGTCTTCAACAAACTTTTACCCTCAAAGTCTTCCTAACCATTAATGGTTAACTCAACCTTCTTGCATGATTAGAGACTTTCTCTCTAACTCAACCCTCATCTAACCCAAGGGTCTCATCAAGCATTCATGGCTTTGACCTTAGTTATCCCTTTAACCCTTGCACAAGAGTTTATCCTTTGGGTAAAAGCTTTATCCAATGGATAACCCTAACCTAACCTTAACCCTTACCTCCTAAGGTAACCATCATGTCTTCTCAAGCATTTAATGCTTCTTACATCTCCTCTCAAGCAGTCTCTTGTTGACAATTGTCACCATTTCATTGGTGAGAATTGTAAACATGGATTGATAACTTTCAATCCTGACCCTTATTAAGATTATCCAATCTTGACCATCCATTGCCCTATTTTTCCTATAAATAGAGCTCTCATTCTCTCATTTTGGAGATCCAATTTTCATGCATCTAATCTATAGTCATTTTATTAAGCATTTAGCTTCTCTTTGATAAAATCATCTTAATAGCATTGTAGAAGTACTTTTAAATATCATAGCATATCCATGTTAGACTAGTATATATTGTTAGGATAAGGTTACTACTCTTTATCATAACATCATATTCATACTTGTTTAAAATCATCATAGATTCAATATCATGCATGTCTAGGAATGCATTCATGCTAAATTAATCAAACATCACTCATTCTTGGAGTTGTCATTCCTAAGTCACTTTGCTTAGTGATCTGAGAGAAAAGGCACTGGCTTAAGGGATCCTATGAGATAGAGAACAATGGAACATCCCTTGGGAAGTTGAACTATTCAATATAGCTCCATAACTTGCACTAAGAGTCCCTTTGGTGTGTGGATTTTTTTGAAATGAAATTTTGTGTTTCTATTTCTCACATTTTCCGCACACATTTCTGGCACCCACTATGGGGCAAGACCTCATTAATCTTATCATTTTTGATGCAGGAGCAGTATTGCAAGCACATGAAAAAGCTGGTTTAGTGCATTGGACCCTTTCTTTAGCACGTAGAACTCTTTTAGTAGTGCTTCCGATATACTTCTTTAGCATGTGAGACTCATTCCTTGGCACATTTAGGCTTTTTGTTAGCGCCTAATAGTTCTTCCTTTATTCTATATCATCATAGCGCATTTGGCAAACATAGTAGTGCATTAGGTAATCAGCTTAGCGCATATGAAGCTTTTTGTAGCGCATCTATGTTGCAGTCTAGCGCATAACTGTAATAGGGAAAAACACAAAACTGTAACCGAGGAAAAATAATTTTAGGTATGTGTAATCCCACAATAGATTTTGGTTTTACTAACTTTCTTCTTGCAGGTAGCTAACTTTTTTCTTGCAGGTTTAGATTAAGTTAAAGATATAAATTTTAGTTCTTTTGACTTTCTAGTTAAAATAAAAATAATTCACTTTTCTATAAATTTGGAAAGAATCTCACTTGTCTTTTTGGGTTTAAAATCAACTACATTTTCCTTTGGGCTTAAAAAGAACTCCATTAAAGGATTAAAAAGAACAAAAAAGCAAAATTTTTCATTCCTGCAAATTAGGAAGAACATTTCATTTGGGCTCTAAAAAGAACAAACAAATTTCCTTTTTGCAAAGGTATAAAGAACTTCACTTTCCTTTCGTGCATAAAAGGATCCATTTTCATTTTTGCAAAGGATAAAAAGAACCTTATATTTATTTTGTGCAAGGCAAAGAATTTTTTTTTTTTTATCGACTTTACTTTGTTGACCAAAATCGAAATTTCCTTTGTTGATCAGGATTTCTTTTACTTGGATAGAAAATCATTGCTATAAAGGGGTAAAAAGAACACCATTCTTTTTGGAGCAAAATCTCCAAGTAGAAATTAGAACATTGTTGATTTGAAGGATAAAAAGAATTTGCGTGCTTTGTCTTGAAAGTGGAAGGTATATGCTATCGCCTTTACTAGGTGACCAAAAAGTCAAACCACTATTTCATGCTTTCTTCATTTCAAGCAATTAAATCCTTTAGCAGACCTGACCTCCTTAGTTGCTCTTAGAGCACCATTTAAATGATCGGTGAGAGGGGAATGACCTAAGTGGGAAATGACTTTATCGCTAAGTGTTCCAACCCACTATAATCAAAAGTGGAGGCTAACGAAAGTCCCCTTCAACAGTTTTACTCAATGATTATCCTTCCCCTAGTATCTTTAAGATACGTAAAGCCTTTGTTCTAAAGGTTGGGAAGCCTCCTGAGGGATTTTATCAGTGAAGACCGAACGAAAGCTTGATTAAGAACCTTAGAACTAGAAACTATGAGCTGAGTCAGTATCCAAACATCTTCAATATCATAGTGCAAGGGTGGGGAAGAATTTGCCCCCAAGATCACTCACCATATATCTCCCAAGATAACTACTCAATTGTGAAAAAATTCAATGTGTTAATTTCTAGCAAAAGAAAAAAAAAAGAGCGCCCCCTAGGGGGTGACAAGGTTGTTTGAGCTAATGGAGTATTGAGACTAGTGGGCTATGATATTGTTGATGACCCTTGAATAAAGAGTCTATCTGATTTGTCTTACTTGTTATCTAAACCTGTAAAAACATCGAGGATTTGAACACATCCTCACAAAACATACAATATTTGTCTAGCATAGGCAAAATTTGTTCTCTCTTTTGTGTGCCATGTTTGCAATTTATGTTTCCCAAAATAATCCATAAAAAACATAGGTGTTAAAATCCTAAAATGGCAAGAGAAAAAGAAATCATGGCAACTTAGTGCATAGGAGCAACTTCCTAGTGTGTATCAATCATTCTATAGCGCATCTGCACCAAAACTTAGCGCTCGCAGTCTTCGCTTTAGTGCCTAATTAGTTTTAGATTAAGTAAACTTTCAGTGGTTCTTTGCAATACCAGCTTAGTGCATTTTAACATCAACTTAGTGCATAAGAGGCATCTCTTAGCGCTTTTAGCCCAAACATTTGTTCTTTTTAGGGACATATTAGCACGTAACATTACCAGTCAAAACAGTTTCAAGCAAATATCAATCAGCGTGTAGAAGAGGCAATTTAGCGCATCTAGAACTTTTTGTGGCACATCTAGTAGTTAGCACATCCAATCTCTGCTTTAGCGCATGGTATTAACCCAGAAAAATAGAGAGCAAACTAGGCCTTTCGGAAAAATTTTATCACCAGTTGTGAGTACCCTTTTTGGTCCTATGTTAAAATCATCAGTCAAAATCCGAATCAGATTATCAGAGAAAACAATTCCAAAATCAAACAAGCATCCTCAGAACAAATTTTTTCGAATCTTAAACTAGCTCGAGATAAGACTTCATCCAACCAAAATCAGGCAGTACCATCACATTGATCAAAGTTTCACCATCTAACATATCCTATCACAAATAACATACCAAGTTTAATCCTTAAGTTGTCAAATCAAGTTTCCATATCGAGAGACTTTTATCCATATCATTTGACACACTTTGTCGTGGGGGTGAATCTAACTAAACCTCTACTTGATGAAGTAAGCTTGAGTTTTTCAAACAAAGTATCACAATCCAACATCAAAGGAAGCCACTCCTCATATTTTGAGAAGAACAAGTCTTCATCACAAAACTAAGTTGAAGAAGAGACAACCTAGTTCTAAGACACTTGCAAAAAGGAATAAGTTTCTCTATATCAATCGCCAACTTTTTAAATCACATCGTACATTCTTGCGTCACATGTGATTGTATATTCAAGGCAAATCAAATGAATTTGACAAAGAACCTTTACGAAACAAAGCTTATATTCAAAAAGTGACATTCAACCAACGTTTAAATTGTGGAGGAATAATCAACTCCACTTTATTCCCATAGTTCTGTATCACTTATAATGAAGCTCGACTTGAACCACCAACCCCTAAGAGAGAAGAAGAAGAAACTCCCTTTATAACAAAAAGTTTATATTGAGGAACATATTCTATCCACCAAACACCACCAGGAACTCCAATAGAAATTTATTAAATGCCCGTTGTCACTTGCTCTTAAAGAAACAAACAAAGTGAATCACAACCAGAGTCAAGTATGGGTCGTAGATTATCCAACCCTTTTGAGTATACTAATTTGGGAGATACAAAGATCACTGAGGAAATTCTCAAAGAATGTCAAGAAAATCCCCCATTCCAAAGGCTCATGGAAAGAATTATTGAAGTAGACAAGAAAAATATATACTCATGCTAACTAGCAAAGGAGTTACACTTCTTGAAGATTTTGATACTGAAAACTTAAAAAATGTTGATGAAAGAATTTTTAGAACAAGGTCTAGAAATTACACCTATCAAGACCAACAAAGAGAAGAAGAAAAACATGACTCAGAAATCATACATGAATAAAATAATACACCTGAACACAACCATGCCCAACCTCGGGATAATCTTAATGAAAGGGAGGAAGCTCTCCCTCAATGTAGAAATACACCCATGGTCTCTCTTACACAACAAATTCAAATGCTGCAAAGGTAAATGCAGGACATGCAACAAGGGACCATAGTGCGATACTCCTTGGATGAAATATGTCCTTATCCTTTTGACAAGAGATTAAACATGATACCTTATCCCCCAAATTCAAATATACCAAATTACGATAAATACGATGGTAAAAGTGATCCCTGCGATCATGTTCGAGAATTTTGTACTATAAGCCTAGAGTTTGCTCACGATGACACTTACTTAATGAGGCTATTCCCAAGAAGTTTGGGAGGGAAAACAATGGAGTGGTTGTCTAAACTTACACCTCCCATCAGATCATTTGATGAGTTGGTAAACAAATTTATCACACAATACTCCTATAATATTCAACACGCAATCACCATGCTGGATGTATGTAACACCAAACAAAAAAACAATGAAACATTCATGGTGTTTCTTTAGTGTTGGAGACATATGGTTTCAAGATATCCTTGAGACGTACCTGAAAAGGAAAAGATGGAGATCTTTATCGATAATCTAAATAGTGAGATGAGTTATCAATTCAAGCTCCAATGCATACCATCTTTTGCCAAGTTGTTAGAAAATGGAATCCAAGTAGAGGAAGCCTACATCAAGAAAGGAACATTGAAGTTCTTTAAGGAAAGAACTAACTCATCCAACACTCACTCCTTTAACAATCAAAACAACAACATCACTTTAGACAAATCTAGATTTTGGACAAAAAACAAAAATGTTGTTAATGATGGAGGAGTTGATGCTAATGATATGAAGTCCAAACAACCAATATTAGCTTTATCAGGTAATCCACGATCTAAAAAAAATAAAAAAGGTGTTAATCAAGGCACTAACACTTATCCACAAAATACCAATCAAGGACCTTCAATTTCAAACACCAATAACAATACCCAAGGCAACAACAATAACCAAGGAAAAAATGCTAACTGAGGGAATAATACAAACTAGAGAGGTAACACCAACACTTTCCCAAATAGACACATCTACACACCATTAGGGAAAACCTTGAATCAAAGTTTTGAGAACTTTTGGTGAACAAAATTATCACATTACCGACCATAAACAAATTTGAACCCTAGGTCAAACCACCTTGGTGGAATGACTCACTTTTTTGTTATTTTCATCGAAACAAAGGGCATCACACAAATGATTGCATGAGGCTTAATAACATTGTTTAGGATATGATCTATAGAGGTGATTTAATGGTTGTTGGTCTCAAAACAAATGGTGACCATGAAGCCTTTAAAAATCCTCTTCCGAATTACAAGGAAGGAGCTTCATCATCAAACAATACAAGGGGAGCTCATATAAATCACCTGTACAATAACACCATCAATCACATTTATTGACAGATGATAACCAAATAAATGTCATTAAACTCAAGGACAAACAAGACCATGCATCAATCAATGTGACAACCAGAGCTCAAAAATACGTCTTGAAAGGGCATACATCAACATCCACCACTATCCCCAAGACTCAATATGATTTGGTTAATCAATTGTGGAGAACTCCCACTCAAATATCTATACTCGAGTTACTCAAACTCTCACTGAAACATAAGGACATCTTAGAACAAGTACTAGTTGAAACAAATGTTCCTCAAGATCTGGACATTGATAAATTCTAAGCCATGGTGGCTCATATGATAGGGCCTCATAACCTCACCTTTTCCAAACATGATAATGTCTCTTTGAGTCATCCACATAACACCTTGCTTCATATCAAAGTCTTAGTCTACACACATTAAGTCAAAAGAGTGTTAATAGATGGAGGAGTTGGTCTCAATATCTATACTTTAAAGCTTATCTGTGCATTAGGCTTCTCTGAATAGTCTATTGATCCAAACAAAAGGATCACCATCAAGGTCTATGATGATGAAGAAAGATCATCCAAAGGGATAGTGATACTACCTATTTAGGTAGGACCGAAGCAAAGGGACACTATGTGTCAAGTCTTAGACATAGACTTAGCATACAATATTCTATTGGGTTGTCCTTAGATACATGAAATGCAAGAAGTGCCTTCAACATACCATCAGTGTGTCAAATTCCCATATAATGGACATGAAATTTCCGTATCTACCAATAATAATCCTTTTCAACATTGCAATGCTATGGAGGCAACTCAAGATATCTTGGTTCCACACAACAAGGAAGCTCCAGCTTCCTCAACATTAGATCATCATCAAGAAAAGCTCAAGTCTTTATCCATGGACTTCAAACAAAAGATGAAAATCAAAGATCAAGCCATGGGAGAATACTCTTTTGAACCCATGTGTCTATCAAAATTGCCAACATCACCAAAATCTCATGGACAACCTTCTACATCGACACATCAAGCAACACAACCCATCACCAAGTTTGATGGCAAATTTATCTAGTAGGGCAGACTAGCAAATGAATCAGAAGAGAAAGACATCCTTAGTTGGCTATACAAGGACGAGGAAGAGGTCAAAGCTGCTACTCTAGAGTTGGCCATACCAGCACAACAATATGGAAAAGGATTCTTGATCATGTAACAGATGGGATACAACAACAAAGGACCTATAGGAAAGCATCAAGAAGGCATTACAAAATCACTATAACCTCCTTCACAATTTTCATAGGACAAAACAGGACTAGGATATGGACACAACATACCACCTAAGCATAAACAAAATAAGTGTCAAAAACCTTAGTGGAAAGCAAAGAATAAATACAATGAGAACTCATGGCAAGAGGCACTACACCAAGTAGTAGAAACAACAAGGAAAGAGCAGGAACACCAGGAAAAGGAGAAATGACAAGAGGAACTAGCCATTCAAAGGGAAGAAGCATCTTATGAGAAAGTACATCATGTACAGGAACCTATTAAAAACAAGGCAGAGTCACCACCCGAAGACATCACTGCTCCCCAAGGAGAAACCATGTATGAACAAATGCAAAGGGTACAAGAAGGCTTTGATTTTGAATCAGAAAAAACTACATGACTGGTATCAATTATCAGAGATCTTTTCTCACCCTACAACATACCTATCAGCAACACTAAAAGACTCTGGGACAATACTTCTGAAACTGATTCTAATGACTATGAAAGGGGTAGTTGTTCAAATATTATTAAGGATGTCGAGGAAGGTACTATCCATTCACACAAACCGCTTTTCTCAAGAGAGACAAAGTGTAGAGTCTTGATTACTTGAATTCAGACCACAACATATCTATGAGGCTAAGGAAAACGAGCAACAACACTATGAACAAGTCTACACTGAAGATGATACCGTCAAAGACATTGAAAATATCATTAACCTAACCAATATCCTAGACAACTTTAATGATACCTCTATCATGACACTGACCGCAACCAATCTCGACCCACCAAATGATTCTTTACTGCTTGTATTTCCTGATCTCATATACTAGGAAGAACCTAAACACCCAAATATACCTATTTTTGTAGATGATGAATCCATTGTCTAGTATCTATGTACAGTCAACTCGGAAACATGCTCTACTAGAAAACAAAAAAATGATATCTACAATCAGGGGAGTGCCAAGTCTCTTAGTCGCAAAAAGGAAAGAAACAAAGGATCTAATGCTGAAAACTAGTCAATGACAACACTAGATCACAAAAAGTCAAAATAAAGGATGCATTTGAGGGTGAAAAGTTTTTAAGGCACCTAAGGATGGGAGACTTGACACTCTTCCTGAACACTATCAAGAGTGGTCACCCATATGTATTGAGCCAACTCAATCAATAAACATCGATACAAAAGCAACACCTAAAAACATACACCTAGCATAATCATTGACATATGAGGAACAACCAGAGTTTATCAGATTCTTCAAAGAAAAGAAAATTAATTTTGCTTGGTCCTATGCTGATATGCCTGGAATAGATCCAAACCTAATCATGCATCATTTATGTATTGTTCTAGGAGCTAAACCAGTGAAACAAAAATTAAGAAAAATGAATCCGCATGTGGCATTAATGGTCAAAGTTGAACTAAAGAAGTTATTAGATGTCGAATTCATTTGACCTATAGACTATGCTGAATGGATTTCAAACTTGTACCAGTTTCAAAACTGGATAGAAGCATCAAAATATGCACAGATTTTAGAGATGTCAACAAAGCTTGTCCAAAGGAATACTTTCCTTTGCCCAACATCGACATAATTGTAGACCTAACAACAAGCCATGCAATGCTATCATTAATGGATGGTTTTTCTTGCTATAATCAAATCAAGATAACTCTAGAGGATCAAGATAAAATTGTGTTCACCTGTCCTTGGGGAACGTATTGTTGGAACGTCATGCCTTTTGGATTAAAGAATGTTGGGGCAACTTATCAAAGAGCGATGACAACAATCTTTCATGATATGATGCATACCTTCATGGAAGACTACGTGGATGATTTACTAGCTAAGTCATTCACGTGGGCAGAACATCTGGGCATATTAGATAAAAAATTTCAAAGATTGGAGCAATTCCAAGTCAGGCTAAATCCTAAGAAGTGTGTCTTCGGGGTCACATCAGGTAAACTATTAGGCTGCATTGTGTCTACAAAAGGCATTGAAGTAGATCCAATGAAGGTACATGCCATCATGGAGATGCCACCTCCCAGGAACATTAGTCAACTCATATCTCTACAAGGATGACTACAGTCTATCGAGCGATTCATAGACCAACTAGAAGATAAAAGTCTACCATTCAATCATCTGCTACATAAGAACTTACCATTATGATGGGAAGCCAAGTGTGCAGAATCATTCTATCAACTCAAGCAATATATAATGAATCCACTAGTTTTGGTACCACCAATATCAGGGAAGCCGCTCATTCTCTACATATCAACAAAAAAAGTATCATTGGGGGCATTGCTAGCACAAGAACATCAGGAAGGCAAGGAATGAGCTATATATTACATCATCATAACATTAAATGGATATGAGCTAAATTACACATTGATTGAGAAGGCTTGTTTAGCTATGGTATTCGCCTCTCAAAAGTTTTGCCATTACATGCTAGCTCACATAATCAAGCTAGTAGCAAAAATTGATCCTCTCAAGTATTTACTCAGTAAAGCAGCTCTTACAGGCTAACTGGCTAAATGGGTCATGATTCTCAGCAAGTTTGATATCCAATACATAGAGAATCGGGCTATCAAGGGACAGGTAATTGCAAATCAATTAGCTAAAGCACCACTACCAGATAAACAACCAATGCGGGTGGAATTTCTAGACATGGATGTCCTTACTGTTACACTCAAGCAATGAACCCTATACTTTGACGGTTCCTACACACAACATGGATTAGGTGTTGGCATCTTATTCGTCACTCCCAAAGGACACACTATCAAAATGGTTGTGGAATGGAAAATCATGAAATTACAAGTCTATGGAGATTCCCAACTGGTCATAAATCAAATCAACAATGAATATCAGACAAAGGATGACAAGATGCTACCATACAAAATAATGGTGGATGACTTCAAACAATACTTTTTACACATCACCTTTGAGAAAATACCAAGGTTGGACAACAAAGTGGCCGATGCAATGGCCACTATTGCTTCACTGCTACAAATTCTAGAGAAATAGAGTCGTTATGAGTTCCTAGTAGAGCAATTGTTTTCCCCACCCTATGACAATTTTGCATCCCACGTCATCTATGCCTTAACTGGTTTAGATTCTCCTTTATATGGGACAATCTATGAATATCTTAAGACCAATACCCTACCACTCGACCTATCTTGTAACCCAAAATGCAGTTTTGTCTGGCAAGCTACCCGTTATACCTTAATCGCTGACACACTTTACCGTCAAGGTCTAGATGGTACTCTTCTTCGTTGCCTTGATCGTAATGAATCTGACTCTTCTTTACACGAGCTTCACAAGGGTATTTGTGGCACACACATTCAAGTGGTCCTACTCTCACTAAAAACATTCTGAGAATGGGATATTACTGGCTGACAATGGAGAAAGACTTATCAATTTGCAAAGAAATGTCCTAAGTGCCAAATTCATGACAATCTTATCCATGCACCAACACAAGAGTTGCAGCCATTTGCAACATCTTGGCCTTTTTATCAGTGAGGACTTGATTTAGTAGGGAAAATCCATCCTTCCTCTTCAAATAGACACAAGTTCATTATCACTGCAACAAAGTATTTCACAAAATGGATTGAAGTAGTCCCAATGACCATAGTAACTGGAAAATAGATTGCCTCATTTATTCTCAATATCTCATTTGTAGATATGCATTCCAAGTTCCATCATCACAGACAATGGGCATCCCTTCAAAAATCAGGATGTGCGAGAACTATGTGAGCGATTCAAAATCCAACATCGATTCTCTACACCTTACTACCCACAGAGGAAGGATCAAGCAGAAGCATAAAATACAATAATCTTGAAAATCCTAAAGAAAACAGTAAATGATGTGGGTAAGGATTGGCATGTACAACTCAATCTGGCACTCTGGGCATACAGGACTAGCATTCAAACACCTACAGGGGCTACACCATATTCATTGGTGTACAGATCAAAAGCAATTCTACCTCTTGAGGTAGAAATTCCCTCACTCAGAGTATCTTTGAAAGACCTCATACCAGATGAGGAGTATTGGGTAAACAGATTGCATGAACTAGAGCTTCTGGATGAGAAATGATAACATGCCTATAATCATCTCAAAGCATACTAGCAACACATGTGCAGAAGCTACAACCATAGAGTCATCCCTAGGGTTTTTAAAGTCGGTGATCTTGTACTCAAAGAAAATCCTAGAAATCAATAGGATCGAGAAAAGAAGAGGAAGTTTGAACCTAATTGGTTAGGTCCCTATGTCATCATATCAACCTATGGATCAGGCGCCTATCAGCTAACAACTTCAGAAGGAGACGTGCTCGACGAACCAACCAACAACATCCATCTGAATAAATTCTATACTTGAGTCGTCTAATGCACAAAAAATAAAAAAATACAAAAAAAAAA
The DNA here is from genome assembly GCF_030272615.1 of Cryptomeria japonica. Classification (NCBI taxonomy): domain Eukaryota; kingdom Viridiplantae; phylum Streptophyta; class Pinopsida; order Cupressales; family Cupressaceae; genus Cryptomeria; species Cryptomeria japonica. The sequence continues at coordinate 246,148,973 of NC_081405.1, read as the reverse complement.
AAAAAATCAAAAAATACAAAAAAAAAAAAAAAATCAGAAAAATACAAAAAAATAAAAAACAAAACAAAAAAAGTGCAATAAAAACAAGTGGTGAAAACCTGGCAACAGGTGCTATTTGTGAGAGAACAAATCCTCTATCTATCACTACTCATATCTTTTACATCCATCCAAAGTCAAAGTTAATTGCCATCGCCCAACACTATTCATGCAACATTATCCCGGACATACTTAGCGTAGTCACTATCCTTGATTATCTGAAGATTAGTTCATCATATCCCACCATGGCTTGGTAATCACAGTGTATATCCACATCGATAGATATGTATAGCTAGGGGCAGTGTTCCTCTCAAGTTAACCATTCCAAACAACGAACAACAAGGATCACAACACACTAAGGAAACCCTGTCAACAACTGCTCATCAAGCTAGAAAACAAGACCATTATCCAAATCCAACTTTAACACAAACATGATGGATGATTTTATGAATTATAATTTGTTTACATCTAGCATGAAGTTTGTTGGCATATGTGCAGAACTTGGTGACATGATGATATTGTATGTTGTCATTGATGTCAATATGCTGAAGTATGAACCAGTATGTTGTAGTAAGCAAACTAGCAAGAGAAGTGGTATGATATTGTGAACCAGTATATGTGAGAACCGATATGTTTTTTCAAGGTGAATCGGTATGTTGGAATGAGAACTGGTATATGGAAGTTTTGTATCGGGGTTTCATTTGGCATGACTACCGGATGGTAGTCTTAGCTTCAGGCTTTCCGGTTGATGCATTGCCTGTGTGATTCAACCGATGACATCTTGTGATGAGTTAGCATTGTAATGAAGACCAGATAGTGTTGCCACATCAGCCTTGTGCACGTGAAGGATTTCCTTGAGGATCTTGCATGGAGATTGATCCTATCTACCTCGAGAATGTGCAAAGTCTCTACAAATGGTGGAGAGCAAGTGATGGGTTATCAACTTCCTGAAGCGACAAAGAATGAATGTTGGAGAACGTCTTGAGATTTGTTCAAGACTGTTGTATTCAATGCAGTGTGATTAACGGTCAGGATTGAACTGACTGAATTGTTAAACCTAAATGTTTAGGGTTTAGGGTTTATGCTACCGACCTATCTGTTTCCTATAAGGTTGTTGATGTTTTTCATTTTGAAGTTGTTGGCAAATGCTATGTGTGTATCTAAGTAAAGAGATACTCGATTCTTGCCAGACTGGAGAAGTGTATTGATACCTGCGGAGTGTGATTGCAGAAGAAAAGGAGCTAAAGTGGATCTGCCTTAGCATTGAGTGTTGTTATCAGATCAATGTATTACTTGTTGACTTCTAACCATTTCAACAGTTGGAAAATCCCATAACTGGATAGCTTTAACAGGTTTTTGTATAAATCCTTTAACATGGTGACTCAATTCAATGAGTTCTTCAAATCCTCTTGCGAGGTAACCTCTAATAGGGTTTTAACCTTTAACTGGGTATTTAGCCATCCCTTAATCGGGTGATCCCTAGTAGGATCGGTTCCTAGTAGAACCTATTGTAAAAGTATTTGACTGGACTAGGCTTCTAACAGAGCTGACTTCAAAAGAGTTCAAAGAATAGCTTGTGGGTATTCATCCCCACTGTGGCTTTTCCCAGTTGGGTTTCCATGTGAAAAATCTATGTGTCATGTGTGATGCTTTCATGTGATGCTTTAATATTTTCCAGTTAAGAGGTAAAGCATGTTGAACCGACAGTCATTATATTTCTGATGATATATTACCTGTTTATGCATAAGGGTGAAGTGGAAATGAGATATTAGATTGTCTAGAGATCCAAGTGTTTACCAGTTTATGCTATTCATACTCTCACTATGTGTAACCAATAGTGCCTTGATTTAGACCGGTGTTATGGTTTACCAGTTAAGTGCAATCTTTGTAGTCAAACTAGTTGAGGGAAATTTTTGTCAGTATTGATTTAGCCCCCCTGCTTAGTACCGGTTTGGTACTTACTATTCATCATTATTCATCAATTGGTATCAGAGCATCTTCCAGGTCCTCTGTGTTGTAAGCTTAACCACTTGAGGAAAAGATCCTACTCTAATGATGAAGAGGGAAGGTCCAAAGTTCAACAGAGATAAATTTAAGATATGGAAGGACAGAATGAAGATCTACATCAAAAGCATGGGTGCTCAACACTGGAGCTATGTTGAGAATGCTTATGTTATTCTTACTTGTACTCTCACCGATGACCAAAAAAGAGAGATTCCAGAGAATGGGCAAGTCATGGAAGCCCTACTTAGCAGTCTATCTGACATTGAGTTTATTGATGTTCAGGATAAAGATAATCCCAAAGAAGTATGGGATGCTCTGGAGAATATCTATGGTGGTGATGAGCATGTGAAACAAGCTAAGGAAGAGAGCCTTAGGGGAAATTTTGAAGACATGCGGATGGTTGAAGGAGAGACCATTCAACAATATGGAATAAGAATCAATACTATTGTTGGAGACATCAAGAGTGTAGGCGGTAAAATAGATGATTCCACTGTTGTTAGAAAAGTCTCAAGATCCTTATTACCATTCCATGCAATAAGGGTTGGTGCTATTCAGGAGTTGAGGTCTATAGACAAGACAAATGTATCCCTAGACTCCATCATTGCAAAGTTGACCGCGTATGAGCTAAATAATTATGATGGCAGTATTCAGATGACTAAATCAGCCTTTACAGCATCTATTGCACCTTGTAGAAAGGGTAAAGAAGCTAGTACCAGTTGTGAACCAAGACAAAGTAGAGAAATGGATGATGAGGAGATCCTGATGGAATTTGAAGCTCTTCTTGCCGAGAGACTTCCTAAGGGAACTAGTAAATACAAAGGTAAGCTCCCTTTGAAATGCTTCTCTTGCAATAGGATAGGACACATTGTTGTAAACTGTCCTAATGGTGATAATAAGGACAAACCAGAGAAGTTCAAGAAGTTAAAAGGAGGAAATAGGAGAAACTATTTTGTAGCAGTTGATGAAGGTGTCACTGATGAGGAATCCGGAGATGAAGAAAGTGAAGACATTGTGTTTGTAGTAGTTAAGGAAGATGTGTTAGACAAGAAGGCTCTTGTCTCCCGCTTTGATAATTCCAAGGAGTGGGTGGATTATTGATAGTGGTTGTTCGCACCACATGACTGGTGACCAGAGTAAGTTTTGTTTATGGAAGAGTATGATGGTGGCATGGTCTGATTTGGTAATGATGCACCATTTATGGTAAAAGGCAGAGGGTCCATCTCTCTGAATGGAAAAAGCAGTGCCAATAATGTGTATTGGGTAGAAGGTCTCAGACACAACCTTTTGAGTGTTGCCCAGCTAAATGATAATGGACTCACTCTGGAATTTAGAGATGGAATGTGCAAAATAAAAGGAAAGAGTGGTGAACTAATGGCCACCAGTATGCAGACCATAGGTAACTTATTTCAACTGAATGCAAATGTCAATACATGTCTAATGGCTAAGTTTGATGATAGTTGGATATGGCATAGGAGACTCTGCCATGTAAACTTTGATAATATTGTGAAGGCCAGTAAGATCAAGGCAGTTAGAGGATTGCTTATGCTAAGAAAACCGGAGAATCCTTTGTGCAGAGAGTGTCAATTGGGGAAAATGTCTTCCTCAACCTTCGAAGGTAAATCTTTCACTGCAGACAATTTACTTGATCTTGTGCATACTGATTTGTGTGGTCCTATGAAAACTATGGGTGTGCAGGGAGATAGGTATTTTATTATTCTTACTGATGATTGCTCAAGAATGATGTGGGTCACATTCTTGAAACACAAGTTTGAAGCTTTTGGAAAATTCAAAGCCTTCATAGCACTGGTTGAAAAAGAAAGTGGTAAGAGGATTAAGTGCCTAAGAACTAATCAAGGAGGAGAATTTACTTCCGGTGAATTCAACAAGTACTATGAAGGGAACGACATCAAGAGGCAACTGTTTGCCCCCTGGACTCCATAGTAGAATGACCTAGCAGAGAGGAACAACCAGACTGTAGTTGAAGCAGCCAAAACGATGTGGATTCAAGGGAAGGTTGCTCACACCTTCTGGAGAGAAGGGGTGAGCACTTCAGTCTACACTATGAACTGGGTACTCATCAAGAAAGGTAAGGATAAAACACCTTATGAGTACTGGATCGGTAAGACTCCTATAGTAAGCTACTTTAGAGTGTTTGGTAGCAAATGTTATATCAAGAGGAGTGAACATCAAAGTAAGTTTGATGCTAAATGTGATGAAGGAATATTCCTAAGATATTCCACCAAGAGTAAAGCTCTTAAGTGTTTCAACAATAGGACTCAGAAAATTGTTGAAAGTATTAATGTCAGAGTTGATGAAACCTCTGAGAAGTCTGAGGAAACTGATAGTGAGCAAGTGGTAGATGAACCAGTTGTAACCTTTTGGGAACCAGTTGCAAAACAGCCTAGCACCAGTAATAGTGCTCCTACACCGGTAGATGCTGATGGTGATGAAGATGAGGATGAAGAAGAAAAGCAAGAAGAAACAACTAAGATCATTCCTAGGTATGTAAAGCTGAATCATGATCCAAAACATATCATAGGAGACAAGGATGCAGGAATTCTTACAAGAAGAAAGGATAGAGAAAATTCTTGCATGATCTCTGAATTTGAGCCTAAAACATTTAAAGAGGCACATAAAGATGAAGACTGGATCAAGGCAATGGAAGAGGAACTTGACCAGATAGAAAAAAATGGTACATGGTCTTTGGTACCCAGACCTGAGCATAAAAATGTCATAGGCACTAAATGGGTTTTCAGAAATAAGTTGAATGAAGATAGCACAGTGGTAAGAAACAAAGCCAGACTGGTGTATAAAGGATATGCTCAAGAAGAAGGAGAAGACTATGGAGAAACCTTTGCTTCAGTAGCTAGATTGAAAGGAGTTCATATGCTTCTTGCATATGCAACCTTCAAGGGATTCAAAGTATATCAAATGAATGCAAAATCTGCATTTCTGAATGGAATACTTGAAGAGGAGGTGTATATAGAGCAACCAGATGGGTTTTCCCTATAAGAAGATAGTGACATGGTGTGTAGGCTACATAAGGTCTTGTATGGATTGAAGCAGGCACCTAGAGCATGGTATGAATACTTGCACTCCCATCTTGTGAAGATTGGATTTGAAAGAATAAGTGAAGATAGCAATATCTATTTGAAGTGAGAAGGAGATCAGATTCTGATTTGTGAGGTATTTGTTGATGACATAATTTTTGGTGGAGATGACAAAATGAGTCATGATTTTGCAGATGAGATGAAGAAGGAATTTAAGATGTCACTTATAGGGGAGATTAAGTTCTTCATTGGACTACAGATTCAACAAATGAAAGATGGTATCTTTATCACTCAATCCAAGTATGTCAAAGAGGTGTTGAAGACCTTTGGCATGGAAGATAGAAAACCGATTGGTACACCAATGGTGACCAGTTGTAAATTATCAAAAGAGGATGACTCAACATTGGTGAATGAGAAGGATTACCGATCAATGATTGGTAAGTTGCACTATGTAGCATATATCAAATCGGACGTTGCACATGTAGTAGACATTACTGTACGGTTTTATAAAAGTCCAAGAGAATCCCACTTGGTAGCAGTCAAGTGGATTCTTAGATATCTGAAGGGAACTATTGACTATGGATTATGGTATCCATATAGTAATGATTTCAACCCGAAAGTGTTTACAGATGCTGATTGGGCTGGTAATGTGGACGATCGAAAAAGGACAACTGGTGGTGCATTCTTTCTTGGTGGTAGACTGGTCTCATGGATGAGTAAGAAGTAGAGTTGTATCACTCAGTCTACTGCAAAAGTGAAATATGTTGCAACATTTATGAACTGCACCTAGACAATTTGGATGAAGCATGTATTAAGTGGCTTCAAAGTTCCTATATCTGAACCGGTAATTATATTTTGTGACAAAACAAGTGCAATTAACATTTCCAAGAATCCAGTTTTACATGCTAGAACCAAGCACTTCAAGCTCAAGTATCATTTCTTGAGGGAGAAGGTTTATAACAAAGAGGTTGTATTGGAACATGTTTCCAGTAAGGAGCAGTTAGTAGATATATTCACCAAGCCTCTATTGAAGGCTACATTTACCTATTTAAGAGGTGAATTAGGGGTGCTTCCCCTTCAAGAGGTGAACTAAAGGTGTGTGCTCCACATCAGTCAGGTGTTGCATTGATAAATATTTTTCAAGATTGGTGTGTTGAAGGATGCTACTCCTTAGGGGGAGCAACACAGTGGGACATAGCTATTTGTGCCTCCACTTTGGCATTGTTGTCAAAGGGGGAGAAGATGTAAAGCAAAAAAGATATCTACAGTATTGGGGAGAAGATGTGAACCGGAAAGATATCTTTGTATCTTTGTATATTGCCATCAATGCCAAAGGGGGAGATTGTTGGCATATATGTAAAACTTGGTGACATGATGATATTGTATGTTGTCATTGATGTCAATATAATGAAGTATGAACCGGTATGTTGTAGTAAGCAAACTGGCAAGAGAAATGGTATGATAATGTGAACCGGTATATGTGAGAACCGGTATGATGATGTAAACTGGTATGTTGGAATGAGAATCGGTATATGGAAGTTTTGTATCGGGGTTTCATTTGGCATGACTACTAGATGGTAGTCTCAGCTTCAAGGTTTCTTATTGATGCATTGCCTGTGTGATTCAACTGATGACATCTTGTGATGAGTTAGCATTGTAATGAAGACCAAATAGTGTTGCCATGTTAGCCTTGTGCACGTGAAGGATTTCCTTGAGGATCTTGCATGGAGATTGATCCTATCTACCTCAGGAATGTGCGAAGTCTTTGCAAATGGTGGAGAGAGCGTGATGGGTTATCAACTTCCTGAAGCGACAAAGAATGAACATTGGAGAACGTCTTGAGATCTGTTCAAGACTGTTGTATTCAATGCAGTGTGATTAACGGTTAGGATTGAACTGACTGAATTGTTGAGCCTAAATGTTTAGGGTTTAGGGTTTATGCTACCAACCTATCTGTTTCTTATAAGGTCGTTGATGTTTTTCATTTTGAAGTTGTTGGCAAATGCTATATGTGTATCCAAGTAAAGAGATACTTGATTCTTGCCAGACCGGAGAAGTGTATTGATACCTGCAAAGTGTGATTGCAAAAGAAAAGGAGCGAAAGTGGATATGCCTTGGCATTGAGTGTTGTTATTAGATCAGTGTATTACCTGTTGACTTCTAACCATTTCAGCAGTTGGAAAATCCCTTAACCGGGTAGCTTTAACATGATTTTGTATAAATCCTTTAACTAGGCGACTCAATTCAATGAGTTCTTCAAATCCCCTTGCGAGGTAACCTCCAATAGGGTTTTAACCTTTAATCGTGTATTTAGCCATCCCTTAACCAGGTGATCCCTAGAAGGATTGGTTCCTAGTAGAACCTATTGTAAAAGTCTTTAACCGGACTAGGCTTCTAATAGAGCGGACTTCAAAAGAGTTCAAAGAATAGCTTGTGGGTATTCATCTCCACCGTAGCTTTTCCCAATTGGGTTTCCATGTGAAAAATTTGTGTGTCATGTGTGATGCTTTAATATTTTCTGTTAAGAGGTAAAGCATGTTGAACCGACAATCATTATATTTCTGATGATATATTACCTGTTTATGCATAAAGGTGAAGTGGAAATGAGATATTAGATTGTGTAGAGATCCAAGTGTTTATCAGTTTATGCTATTCATACTCTCACTGTGTGTAACTGGTAGTGCCTTGATTTAGATTGGTGTTATGGTTTACCAGTTAAGTGCAATCTTTGCAGTCAAACTGGTTGAGGAAAATTTTTTGTCGGTACTGATTCACCCCCCCTCTCAATAATGGTTTGGTACTTACTGTTCATCATTATTCATCAAAGTTTTGACTATTTTGTATCTTAAATTTTTGAATCATTGGATCTCCTGAATTTCTCAAAGATGCATTAGGCTAGAGAAAGCAACAGAGGAATTTGATATTTTTTTTAGTTTTCTATTTATGAGGCGTCACTTGTACAGTGCAAATTTGTCTTGAGACAAGATGGAAAATATATCATTGAAGACATTGTTCCACTTTGCGCATACAAATGGTTAACTCTTGTCTATTTTACACAAGCAACACTCAGGTCATTATGGTTCAATTATACCTCGACGCTTGTGCCATCTTGCCATATCAAAATCTATGTAAGTGTTACTTAGGTCATTATGGTTCAATTATACCATCATGCTTGTATAAACTTCCAACATATGAAAATCTCAATGTTGACAAACCAAAACAGAGCAAAAACAAGTGACTAAACAAGAATGACAATGACAAAATGAAGGTGATTATTTAGTTGCATATCATTTTAATCTTGCATTTAGTTGCATATCATTTTAATCTTCCATTAGTATCATTTCATTATCATTATCATACATCTAATTTTCAAGATACATCTCACATCATTATCATTATCATACATCTCATTTTCAAGATACATCTCACATCATTATCGTTATCATACATCTCATTTTCAAGGTACATCTCACATCATTATCATTATCATTATCATTATCATTATCATTATCATTATCATTATCATTATCATTATCATACATCTCATTTTCAAGATACATCTCACATCATTATCATATCATACATCAAAAAAATAAAAATAGCAATGCATCATCATATTATCATTTCATCATGGCTCATACATCATAATCAAAATCAAAAGCATTACTATCTAAGCATTACATCATCACCATCATCATCATAGAAACATCATATCAATGTATATAATAATTCATCATCCATAACACATCACATGTGGATTAGAGAAATTAGTGCCATATATATATCTCTCAAAAATGGTCGAAATGTACAAGGAATATCATGCCTGTCAAATTATAACAAAATGATCAAAATACAATAGAGACACATCTCTCAGGTATGACTATCTCTTGAGGCTGATAGTCTCACAGTAGATGGCCCAGCTCCTGGATCTCTACCAGGTGGATCACATCGAGGAGTCCCCATAACACATCTCCTCTCTGTCCCCATTTGACTATGAACAGATCGACTGGATGCATAGCTAGGAGCTCTGTGCTCTCTAGAGACTAGCTCCTCATATAAATGCCTATAGTACTCGGCCTCCTTGGCCGTGTATCATATCTCCCTCAGTGTATCCTGCTTCTAGGCACCACCTCTCACTCTCTCCAATCTCTCAGCAAGCTCCTCTTCTCGGCCCCGACGCTCTCTCTCCATATCCCACTCTGCCATAATCTGTGTAGTTTGGCGTTATTGTGATAGCACCTATGCCTATAACTCCTGAACTATGACCTATAGGGCTCTAATCTATGAGTCTTGTTGATGGGTGGGTACCCTAATCTGAATGGTTACCTATGTCGTGGTCCCACCCATACCTGTCCTTGTCTGAGGTGCCGGTGGAGGTAGAACATTAGATCTCCTCCTCTGGGTGGGTTGCCTAACATCCTATGTACCACCCACCACTTCTAACACTTCACCTACCTTACCGCTACCACCAACACCAAGGAGAAGTCCTCCTCCTCTCCCTCAATAACCTCCTCATCCTCTCTCTCTCCCACCATCAACCCCTCATCCTCCATCTCTCCCTCTATATCTCCCTCTATCTCCACCACCTCCTCCATCACCTTCTCCATCATCTCCACCTTCATCTCCTACTTCCTCTCCCTCCCTATCTCTATGTCTAACTCCCCCTTGCGTCTCTGACTTCTCATCCTCATCATCATCAAAAGAAGGTAGCATCTTTGTTGGATCCGATATCCATGTCACTGCATGTGCCATGAAGTAGGTAGATAATTCCTCTATCATCCCAACATCAACAATCCTAGCTCCATAATCCTAGATCTAGCCTACCAAGGTCATATACTCCTCCACTCCCACTACACTATCCACTGTGGGTCCTCACTTGGGCACATCCTGTCTCTGACGAGCATACACACATGCTCCCTATGGTATCCCCTGTTGTCTCCCATACTCCTGCTGAACACGACTATGCAAAAATCACTCAATGATAAAGAGCATCTGCCCAATCAAATATATCGACATATACACATAGGGTATCTCTAGCCCGTCCTCAGCCCACAGCTCACAATTCATACACGGTCTCCAAATGACCATATCAATATTGTCCAACGCTCTCCGCTAGTGCTCTAGTTTGACCAGCTTATGCTGGATAACTATACCTGTATACCCATAAGCATATGCTCAACCAACTGCTCTATCTCTATCTACAAGTGGTCTCGACAGAGGAATGTGCTCCCAGGCCCACACCTATAGTAATGTCACCCCTGTGGATAAACTATTGTATCCTAGACACACCACTTGGTGAAGCTCTCTATAAAGGTGGGCTAACATACAAGACCCCCATGCAAACATGCATCCCTGTTTCACCATATCCTCCAAAACCAGTCCCCATCCCATAGCTAGTCCCTTTGACCTATGGTCGGGACACATAAATCCACTAATAAAACCTGCTAGTATAGAGGGCAAAGGAGCATAATCCAGATCCACGAACTCTTGCCATGGGATCTTATATCCACAGATCTGATCATCTTGGAAGATGAGACAGAGAGCCTCTGTCCCACCCTCCTCAGTCTACTCATATGGAAACACGACCCCCACAATAGGAATCCACATAATGAGATAACAATCCTCGGGTGTGATTGTTATCTCACCAGTAGCCAAATTGAAGGTATTCGTGTCACTGTGCCACCTCTCTGCCAAAGCTGTCAACAAACCCTAGTTAATGATATATCGAGGCATGTCTAGAGAGGAAGATAAATCGCATCTCTCAGTCACATCCCTATCAGCCTATGACAATCATAGAATCAATGACCACGGTTGTGGAAATCTCTCTCGTGACTGAAGTACACCAAGTTGTGGTTGCAAACTAATAAATGTCCATCATTAGTTGCCACATCTATCTGATATATCCAATCAAAACAAAATCAACTTGAAACAATGAAACATCTCAAGACAACATATCAAAAATCAAAGACTCACATCGACAATCAAAGACCCATATCAAAAATCAAAGACCCATATCGAAAATCAAAGATTCATAACGCAAGCATCATATCGAGAAATCATATCAAAGATCCATATCACAAACATCACATCAGGAATCATATCACACACCATGAATCAGAACTCATATCGGACATCAAATTCATATCGCAAGGAAAACCATCAAAGATCCACATCAAAAGAAAATCAAGATCCTCATTCAAACAATCAATCAACTTGGCACTCCATATCGACAACAAATTTCAATAGACTCTAAAAATCAAACATTATCACAATAGGCAAAACATTGGCTCATGACCCATCTTGAAACACTCAGCAAGCACCTATCCACCCCTAAGCCATCTTCCTCATCTTTTCCCCTTGCGACGCATTCTTCCAAGTCTTTTTTACCCATTTTTGGCCCCACACGCCAAAACAAACCTCCCATGCACTAAGCTACTACATATGCACTATCTTTCTTCACCAGTGCGCTATAAACTTTACTCTACGCGCTAAAATCCTCTATGTGCTAACTAGTTTTGCCATTGCACTACCTTGCTAACCCAAAGCGCTAATCTACCCGACGCACTATCCTTTTCACCTTGAGTGCTAACCTATCTACCCTATGCGCTAAAACACTGTATGCGCTACCCTACCCTACTGACACACTGTAGAATGCAACTTAAATGCTAACCTAGCTAGGTTAACCCTACACACTATTGTTCCTATCGTATGTGCTAAAACTATACCCCTACGCGCTAAAACAAAAAAATTTCAACTAAAAAATGAAAAACATGATAAAAAAAGAAAAATCAATAAAAAATGTGGCAAAGTTTAGATGACTTATAGGTGGGCCATACGCGGCAGGCCTCTAGTATTGACGAACGCGCTTGAATTGGTGTGATGCATAGGGAACTGACATTTTCATCAGAGCTCAAGTGTCACAATCACAAGGAGACAAATGTGCAAATGATAAGAATAAAATCACTTTTTACCTTTTTATAGGGTAAAAGTCAACTGGGTTAGTAAGTGGGGCATGCATTTTCCTCATTTTTCTCACTCTTAACCTTATCAACATCATTTTTGGGAGATGAATCAATTCAAATACATTCAACATAATCAAAATATTCAAAATGCAATTAATTCAAAAACGTTCATCAAATCAACAAATTTTTGAAAATCCTTGATTCATCTCTCTAGGGGGCATCATCAATATCTTTCATCAAATCTGGGGCACCATATCAATATCTCGACACACACCATCATATCAATCAAATTTTGACAGCATATTTGGCAAATTTTCTTTGAATCAACATGTGCACACACGTCACTTCAAAGAGGGGAAAAATGTAGACGTATAAAAATGACCACTTTCCTAAGTAAATACTTAATATTCATTTTAACCTCATTCCTCTATTTAATTAAATTATTCACATTCATCTATTTGATTAAATGAATTACTTAATTTATTTAATTAAGTTCAACTAAGGCTTTCATAACCTTTGATTAAATAAATCACTTTATTTAATTTCCCCTTTCTCCCCTTTTAATTAAATTTACATTTAATTAAATTATTCATTGCAATTTATTTATTTAAATTCCCCACTTGTATTTATGCAAGTTGCTTCTATTTTTGTTGAAATAAAGTAATTTATTGTAATTCCTCTTAACCCACTTGCAAATTTTCCTACATCTCCCACTTGCCTCCCTAAAACCTTTTAGATTCTTCTAATCACTTCTAATTTAGCCTAATCCATCTCCTAAATATTGTCACATCCCTAAGAAAAGGGAAGTCACTTCTCAAATCCTCAAAGTCTTCAATAACCATTAAAGGCTTTATGTCTTCAACAAAATTTAACCCTCAAAGTCTTCCTAACCATTAATGGTTAACTCAACCTTCTTGCATGATTAGAGACTTTCTCTCTAACTCAACCCTCATCTAACCCAAGGGTATCATCAAGCATTCATGGCTTTGACCTTAGTTATCCCTTTAACCCTTGCACAAAGTTTATCCTTTGGGTAAAAGCTTTATCCAATGGATAACCCTAACCTAACATTAACCCTTACCTCCTAAGGTAGCCATCATGTCTTCTCAAACATTTAATGCTTCTTACATCTCCTCTCAAGCAGTCTCTTGTTGACAATTATCACCATTTCATTGGTGAGAATTGTAAACATGGATTGATAACTTTCAATCCTGGCCCTTGTTAAGATTATCCAATCTTGACCATCCATTGCCCTATTTTTCCTATAAATAGAGCTCTCATTTTCTCATTTTGGAGATCCAAGTTTCATGCATCTAATTTATAGTCATTTTATTAAGCATTTAGCCTCTCTTTGATAAAATCATCTTAATAGCATTGTAGAAATACTTTTAAATATCATAGCATATCCATGTTAGACTAGTATATATTGTTAGGATAGGATTACTAATTTTTATCGTAACATCATATTCATGTTAGTTTAAAATCATCATATCTATTCAATATCATACATATCTAGGAATGCATTCATGCTAAATTAATCAAACATCACTCATTCTTGGAGTTGTCATTTCTAAGTCACTTTGATCAGTGATTTGAGAGCAAAGGCATTGGCTTAAGGGATCCTATGAGATAGAGAACAATGGAACATCCCTTGGGAAGTTGAGCTATTCAATATAGCTCCATAACTTGCACCAAGAGTCCCATTGGTGTGTGAATCTTTTTGAAACCAAATTTTGTGTTTCTGTACCCCACATTTCCCCCACACAACTCTACTAATTTTGTTTGCATTTGCTTGAAAGTTTCTAATGCCATTTTTCAAACTCATTTTCTGCATGTCGGTAGCCTTGTATTGCATGAGATCTCATCTGTCTGGTCATTCATTTTCTGCTAACTCCCACTATATTTGTTTGAATGTTTGTAAGTCTAATTCAACAAAGCAACATTGTACAAGCTATATACAGAAGACATGCATGTCAACCATCGCATTTATAGTTATAATATCTCTCAAAAATCCCCCTTTGTGATGCTTTGATGGATGTCCATAATCTCTTCTAAAATTTTTATTTTTCGTAGTCATGTCTAGATTGGAACATTTGAGGCCCACCAACAAAAACATATATTCTTCTCACGACTCACTTCAGCTATATGATTTCAACTTTGAAACATGTCAAAATCTAAGATCAAAAGTATTGATTCAAATCAAACATCTACTTAAAGTATTAATAGTGTGACAGAGTGCAACAAAAATAAACATTACATATTAAACTAATAATTTATTAAAAAATCCACTAGACATATAAAGGTTAAGACATTTTTCCAAGGTAGGTTTCCAACTATCTTAGGTGTGGAACTTAGTTTAAGAATGTTTCTAGCTATGTTAATTGATTTAGAAATGTTTGTAATGGAGGTGTGTTTGCACATATCAATTTCTATTTTGAATTAAAATCTCAATTTTTATTTTAAAGAAAACATTTAAAGCTGCAATAAAAAATGCAACTTTCTACTTTCAAAGAGTTGTTTCCTTAATGAACATAAACATTATTTTAAAGAGTTGTTTCCTTAATGAACAAAAACATGATTTTAAAGAGATGTTTCTATCTATGGACCATGCCTTACAAGAAAGTTTCTATATCTATCACACCTTTTATCAATGGATATGGATAAAACATAATGAATTATTTTTATAATGGAAATGATGACCTCTTCATTACCCCAATCTAAACAAAAATGTTTCTTTTTATGGCACTTGGATGCTTCAAAAAGTTTATAAGAAAATAAAATAAAATTTACTACTCATTTCAAATAAAAAATAAATTAAAATATCCATATAAAGATAAAAGATATAACATATAATAAATAGCTATATAATAAGAAAACGTCAAATAATGGATAAATAATAATTAAATAATGAACATAGATTATAATAGCTCTTGACTCAATAGAAAACAACTCTTTGTATTCTTTATCTATGTGAAAACCACATTGACACAAAAAGCATAAACAAAAGTTTGAAAAAGATGGGATGAAAAAATGCCTTAAAAAATAATGTTCATCCTTAACCAAAATGTAGATGATATATTTAGCCAACAATGCAAGAACTCCACAATCTACCAAAACAACCATATATCACCATGACAAAAAATGTGGAAATTGAAGGATGCTCATAGATATTATATAGAAGTATTTCAAATATCTATATTAGTTATGAATTATTTAATATGGATAATATAAAGTTCTTTTTTTAATTCAAACTATTAAATTTAAAATTAGTTTTAGTTTTTTAATAATTTTTTATTTTATTTTATAGAATATATATTTATTTTGTATACTTAAATATTATATTCTTTTACTTAAGAAAATATATAATCTTTTCAATAAATATTTTTAAAAGAATTTTTAAGAAGTAAATGAAAATAAATTTAAATTAAAATATAAGAAAAATAAACCAAATTTAATCAAATTGAACCCTAAATCTAAACCAAATTGAATTGTAATATTAACCTTAATGCTAATTAAATATCCAACCTAATTAAAAACTTACACTAACTATAAACAAAAAATTACCTTAAACCTAACACTAAACCAAATTGAACCATAACTCTAAACCTAATTGAACAAAAAATAAAATTAAAATATAAACCCAACACTAAACCAAAATAAAACATAACCTAAAACCATATTCAACCCTAACACAAAATCAAATTAAATGTTGACTATAAATCTAATTGAACACTAAATAGATAATAGTAAACCAAGTTGAACCTTATCCATAACTAAAATCAAATCAAACCCTACCAATAAACTAAATTGAACCCTAGCTCTAAATCGAATTGAATATGAACCGGTAACCTATTTGAACCTAATATAATTCAACCATGACCTTATACAGAATTGCACCCTAACCCTATACCAAATTGAATCCTAATATTAGTCATAATTGCATATTAAACAAAATTGAACCCCAAGCCTAACCTTAAGCCAAATTATATCCTAGATTATAACACTAAACCAAATTGAGCTTTGAGCTTGAATTTTATTAAACCCTAGCCCTAATTTTAAATTAAAAAAAACCTAAACCCTAAACCTAATTGAACATGAAACTAAATTGAATTCTAACTCTAATATTAAGCCAAAATAAACCGTTAAGTTAAACCAAACTATACCTTAAACCTTAAACAAATTCAACCCTAATCCTAATACTAAACCTAATTGGATATTAAACCAAATTAAAATATAACCATAATCCTAACCAAATTGAACCCACACTATACCAAATTTTACCCTAATTACACTAAAACAAATTAAACCCTAACATGAAATTTCATTGAATATTAAACAAAATTAAACCATAACACTAAATCTAATTAAACATTATATGAAATTAAACCGAAACTTAAACCAAATCGAACCCTAATCCTAATAATAAACCAAATTGAACCTTAACGATGATCTTAATCATAAATGAACCCTAACCATAATTTAACTCTAATGATAAACCTAACCATAAGTGTAATCCTAATTAAACCCCAACTCTAAGACTAAACAAAACCTAAATTGAACTATTATCCTTATAAAAACCTTAACACAAATCAAACCCTAAACCTCAACCTAATTGAACATTAAGTTGGACTATAACCCCTCAATATTAAAAAAATCATTATAAAGCTTATCTACTAAGATTTATAGTATTCATCTTTCCAAAGTTTACTCTTGCATGTACATTAGATGAATTTTTACAATCTCTCTCTTTGTGATCGATCTTGATAAATTAAACCTAATTTAGAATATTAAACCATATTAAACTATAACCATAATCCAATACCAAATTGAACTTTAAACCTAAATTTTATAAAATCCTAACCCTGATTCTAAATCAAAATAAACCCAAACCCTAAACCTAATTAAAAATTAAACTAAATAAAAATCTAACCCTAATATTAAGTCAAAATAAACCCTTAACTTAAACCAATTTGTACCTTAAACCTTAACCTTGAATTCAATCCTAATCTTAATACTAAACATAGTTTTAATATTAAACCAAATTAAACTATAATTGTAACCCTAAACCAAATTGAATCCTAACACTATACCAAGTTTTACCCTAAATACAGTAAACCAAATTAAACCCTAAAATGAAACCTCATTGAATATTAAACAAAATTAAACCATAACTATAAGCCTTATATTAACCCTATTTAAATTAAATGACAATCCTAATTATCACCTTATAAAATGATCTCATTTCTAATTAATTTGTTCTCATTACATATGTGAAGCTAGGTCAATATAAGGCTAGGTTAGGGTTTAATTTATTAGGGCTATATTTTAGTTATGATTTGCATTTAGTGTAATTATTAGAGTTTTCAATATATTAATTAGGTTAATTATATTAGGGTTGGGTTTTAGCTATAATTAGGGTTCAATTCAAGTTAGTGCTATGGCCAGGGTTCAATTATTGTTCTAAATTCAATTTTTACCCTAACCCTAATCCTAACCTATTGATGACCCTAAACTTAAGTATATCTTTAACCCAAATTCTAAGCATAACCCTACCCTTAATGATAATAATAACCCTAACCCCAAACCTAATAATTATTTAAACCCTAACCATAATCCTAATCATAACCATAAACCCTAACCCTAACCATAATGTAAATACTAGCCCTTAACATAACACTAAACCCTATCCCTAACCATACTCATAATCCTAACCTTTAACACTAACCAAAACCATAATCCTAACCCTAGACCTGACCATAGCCCAAACACTAAACCCTAACCCTAACCATAATCCTAACCTCAAACCAAAGCACAACCCAAATACTAAACCAACCCTAAACCTAACCCAACCCCAATGCTAATGCTAATCCTAACCCTAAGACTAACCCCTAACCATAAATCCAAAGCCTTAACCCTTACCATAATCCTAAACCAAAATCAAACCCTAACCATGATATTATAAATTCTAACCATTATCATTACTCTGACCCTAACCATTATGTAAACTTAAACCTTGACTATAATACTAACCTTAAACCTAATGCTAACCTTAACCATAATACTGACTATTAAATAAATATGTATATATTTTTAAATAAAATTTAATATATCTTAGATTTTAATATATGCTTTGATCTTGCAACACAAATACAATTATATATTGATATAGAGAAAATTCCCTATATAAGGATATGAAAACTCCAAATATCAGAAATAGCTACGTTGGGATATAACATACATTATCTTATTGTAGACTTACGACTTGGTATATAAGAATGGCTCTGATGAGGTTGAAGGGCTGTTGGGTTTAATTATTGGAGCCTTCATCGCAAATAGACTCATGTTCACCCTATTTGAAGGTTTGTAGGGTTGAGGAATGAGGTGGACTGGTCCTCTCCTTCTTTGCAAGGGATTTTGTAACCTATCTAGACTTTGTGTATGTTGAACCCTAAATTGATAGATTTAATTAGGTATAGGGTTGGAGTTCATAAATATCCTCTATTTTTAGCATGATAATTAGTCTCACAACACTGTAGAAGTTTATTTTTTTTATTGTTCCTGCATTTTCAAGCTTTTGAAAGTACTAAACTGATAATAAAAAGATATATTAATTCACTGAACAAGCATGCCCAAGAAATAGCCAATATGAGTGCTAATTGGGAATTGCCAAAAGCAGTGCTTGAGGTCCAAGTCAATTCTTATTTAAGAAGTTCAACAAATATATTGCAACTTTTCTGAAAAATATTTTCTTTGATAAATTCTAGGGGCATGGGCAAATCAGTGGTATATCATCTTTAGGCGAATGAATGCTTTTCATTTAATTGTATGCCAAGCAAAACTATTGTGGAAGAAAAAATTCTGAATTATTTTTGATTGTAGGTATTTTATCCATCCAAATGTAGCATTGTTGATGAAGCTGGGTAATTCTTTAAGAAGAAGATATGATTTATAAAAATTCCATAATCCAAGGCCTTGAAAACTTGATCAAATCTAGGTGAGCTAGCCTCCTACAAAAGGAGGATGGGCATCTACCTGTCCTAATTTAACAAATAGTGCAAATGGTGTTTACGTTTTGGGTTGGGCTTGGCAGGAAAGCTCTCATTCTTTCAAACAAGTTATTCATTCCTTTTCTCCTCTCTCTCTGTGATTGAATATAAATCTCTCTCTGGGATGTTTCCATTTCACCACTTTTGCGGTGTAATTCTCCTCTCTTGTTTGGCCTAAGTTGTGTTGTTTTGGCTCCTATTGATCTCTTTGCAGGCAATTTGAGGACTCCCTCCTTAGAATCATTCTCAGTGGCCTCTCTTGGCTCTGAATGTATTACAAGACCCATATTATAGCCCAGATCATTAAGAGACCCAGTGACATCCTGTATAAAACTACCTTGAGGATTGACCTGACCATAAAAGAGATCTTATGTTGAATTGCATTTCTTGACTAATTCATTGAGGACATTAAGCTAGGGATCACAAGCTGCTTCAGAGGTCTGCATCTCTACCATTTTCAACGGTCTTGCAATCTCAGGACTCTTCTCCAAACTCCCCAACTGTCGAAGCAACACATCTGATGGACAAATGTGTCGATTTCTGTTAAATCCAATGGCCTATCATCAAATAGAACCGACCCTAGTGAAGAAGAAGAAGTGGGATTCATCCATGGAGAATGGTAAGGGGTTGATATCATGTCCAGAGATCCTAGAAGCTCTTCATGATTTAGAGATGGTGATGCCTCAACTCCGGTTGAGGCTGCTTCCACAACATGGCTTTGAAACTGAAGCATTTCTATTAGATTTGAAGAGCTAAGCTTCAAGAAAGAAATAAGACTAATTTCTAAACGAGAATAAATTCTATCTTAGGTACTCATGGGTTATGTACGCATGTCCAAAGGTCCAGGCTATTCCCCACTACTAGATCGCGCCCATATGGTTCTGCTTTATAGTGACAAAACCACAGACCAAAGATCCAAGAGCTTAAGACGGTGTCAAATTGTAGACTCCATGACGTACCCTTTCAAATCAGACATTAGATGAACAGTAGCGGAAGAATCAGTCTAGCGTGAACAGTGTATCATGGACCTAGTTCAAAGCTGCCATGACAGTATGAGCATGGGTGTTAGTGTGTAGATCATTTCAATATTTTTGTTTTGTTTTAAATTTTTAAAATTAAATAAAAAATAATATATTTTGACATATTCTGCACAGATACCTAAATTTATTAATCTATTGTAACCACATTTCTTACAGTTTCACTAAATAATGTTGTACACTAGAGTTCAATGATAATTTGAAATAAAAAATCAGTATTTAGATTATGATCTTTATCTCTACAACAATTGGATTCAATTAGCATTCTAGTTATTTATTTGCTACTTAATATCAGCATGTGTCAATTTTCTTCCATTACTATTAATGGAAAATAAAATCTGTTATATAATATTATATTCATATAAGATATCTTAGGTGATGATTTGATAGCCTAGAAATAAGAAAAGTAGAAGATTAATGAACAGCATAAAACTCATAAATTCAGTTAAAAAACAGCAAGAGTACTCTATTTGAAGATTTTTATAAAATTCAATGCTAAAAACAGCAAGAGTGCTCTATTTGAAGATTTTTATCAATCCAGAAGTATCTACTTCACCTCTTTTTTGATCATTTCTTTTTTGAACCAATGTCAAAACAAGCAAGAGTACTCAACTAAGATTCTTTTCAATTTTAGTTAAACTTTAAGAATTCTTTTAAAGTTTAGTGCTAAAATAATTTGTGTAAGTATCAAGAGGCCTCTTTTCAGAACTGATGAATACTCAACTTTGAGGATTCTTATAAAATCTAGTGCTAAAATACTGTAAAGTATGAAATCCAGAAATATCTAATTAGCCTCTATTCTAACCAATGTCAAGGTAAGTAATTGTACATTCCAGCATTTTCCTTATCTCTCTCTAAATATTCCCTATCTATGAGATTTTCAATTCTCTTTTTAATTTGTTTCATATCTGGCTTGAACATGTCTTTAACCTGCTCAGTGCATTGCATCACTAATTCCTTATGAGCTAATGTTTCTCTGCTCTTCATAATTCTTATGATCGAAGCATCAATCATATGATGGCTATCTTGAAACACAGACTTCCCAACATTTTCTTTTACATTGGCTGTGGGTGGCGGAAGTCGGATCTTCCTCTTGTTACAGGAAAATTTTGCATTGATTTCAAAATAGTCTGTTTCTTTCACAGATTGGGTATCTGGTAATTTACTTAGGATTCTGTATTTGGAACATGCAAGGGAATTCAGCAATGCAACTGTATCTTCAACATTCAAATTCAACTGGGATTTGACTTGCGAAAAACTTAGCGTCTCTGTTTCATTGAACAACAGAAGTGCACTTGCATGACAAGGTGTTCCGACTATTTGAATTTCACCCTGGTCAAATCTTCCAATAATAATGCATGTTGCCAGAGAGTGTTTCCATGTTAGCCTTCTGTTCATTTTTTCTCTGTTATAAAACTCTTTGAATGACTCTAAATGTCTCACCATTTCAACAGGAAGAACAAGTGATTCAGGTGAATTATAGCTTGGCCAGAAGACAGATGTCAAAACTGTGACAGAGAATTCTATTCCAGAACATGGATGAAGAGGATTCTGACTCAGGTATTCCTCAAAATCTGATTGGGTTTTCATTGCCAATGTCCAATCAGTAAGCATGCCCTCCATTTTCGATGTAAATTGTCTTCCACACTCAAACTTCAACTTAACTAACATGCTTTTTTCATAATCAGCATTTGAACTTCTATGGGACAGAAGCCTATCTGCAAGCTTCTTCCTATAAAAATCTGCAACCATGTCTTTGTCATGGACGCAGGGAAAGATCTTTGCAACCTTCTCAAGGGCATCTTCAACATCTGAATATGTCATGTTTCTATTCGTCAAAATATTGTCACAAAATGTGACCAACAATTCCCAAATACTGCTCCCTGCAACTTGTTGATTGCAAAAATTCTGAAAGGCTGCCATGAGTGCAATTTTGAAAAGGCAGTGGTTCATAAATTTCTCCTCCACACATTGCAAGTATTTCTCATTCAATTGAATAACACTCCTCACAAACTGATCTTTTACACTTGCAATCACTTCTTTCCCATTATTTGCCTTTAATGCCTCTGCCACAATTTGCCCTCCATGTTTAACTAAGGATGTACCATGCCTGCTAACATGCAGTGTAAATATTTTGGCCATGAGTTGAATGCCTATATCTATTCGAGAAAACAAGTTAAACATCTCTGAAAGATCATCCATCTTGTCATTTTGCAACAATGGATGACAATCTGAATCTTCCTTCAATAGTTGGCATTCATGCTTGCAAAGAAGTTCATTTTCTACCATTTCTAGATACCTAGTTTGGCTACTTCGATGCACACAATGCATAGCAATGGTTTCTCTCTCCAACCTTAGATACTCAACAACCTTCTGCAAATAATCTGGACAAGAATACTCACATATCCATGAAGCAGTCTTTCTGGAATAGTAAATGCCGGTTTTTTCGAAAACGGCAACTTCAAAATCTTTATAGTAGTCCATCCCAAAATCCCACACCATACACACAACATTCTTCAATAAAGTCCCATCAAGAATGCTCTCACCTTCCCGCATTTTATTAATTTGAACCATCGTAGTAGCCAGCACATTATTGCACAAAACCTCATTCTAGACTATTTCAGGGAAGCATCTCCGAGCAGTTTCCTCGGGTTCTAATATTATCGAATAATTCGAACTGGTCAAACGAAAAGACACAAATTTGGATAGAATTTTAACCATTTGTTTGTAATATTCCCATTCCTTTACAACTTCTGTCAAAAGAAGCTCATCTTCTTTCTCCCTCAATGCGGGAACCACTGATGAATATATATAATCTTTTAAGGCTTTCTCATATTCAGATTGCATCGAACGACCCACTTTGTTGCACTTTATGTAGATTTGATAATCAACCTCCAAATATTCAGTAGGGCCATATGTGACCTTCCCTTCGACGATTTGCTTAACCTTTGCAATTGCAATTACCAAAGGATCCAATCCCTCCATCTTCATCATTCTTTATGGATTTCTGCAGCCAAATCTAAGCTTCTCTCCCTAACCAAAACCACAATAGATTGAATTTTGAGCCAAACATAGTTGCATAAATAGATCCAAGGATTTCACGAAGCACTGCAAATATCTAGGCCGACGAGCTATGAATCCCAAGCTCGAACCCCATGACGTAGGGCGTGGGTGATAGTAGGATTTTAATTTATTGTTTTGTTTTTTCTTGATTAGACCTATATGCATTCTACTTAATAATAAAAAATAAATCAACAAATCAAAATTATAGATGCAAAATTTTTAACTAAAAATATTAAGCAAATTAATTTTTTCACTTATTTTTAATATTTAAATACTTAGATATTTTTAATATTTCATAGTAAATTGTTTTTTAATTGCTTTTTAGATGTCGTTATTTATTAATTTTAATTTTAATTTATTATTAATTAGTATGACTGATATAGAGACAAAAAGATTTTGATATAAATTTATTTTAAAATAGTCCAAGTTATATATCTTAATATATTTCAAATGTTTAAAACTTACAAATGTTGGAATTAATTTGAGTTTTATTAGTATGAATAAATTCAAAAGTACCTTTGTTTAAATATTAAGTAAATCAGTTATATTACAATGGTAAACAAAGATGACCTAGTTCAAACAATAGTGAATGGTCAATAATATTAAATAAATAGTTATAAAATTTCAATATAGATCGAAGAATATTGTAAATAAATTGAAACTGAAATGCAAGTAAACTTAGTATAAAAGTGCAAAAGTAAATTGTCTAGCTAAACCTCCAAATTTTTGGCAAAAATCAACTTTGTTGTGTTCTTTCTTTCCCAAAATAAAGAAATAGACCTACCCGTGAGCTTGATATTCTTATATTGGATACATGTACATAGTTTGTTCCACAACAATATTTAACAAAAATAATTCAAACCCTCTTTAATATTATTGTTAGAGTAATCTTTTATTAGCTAATAATTATTTATTTAATTATTAGTCTATTATACTCTATGCTTAAGCTAAACTTAGGAATCTTATAATTCTTCAGGGTTTTCACCTTTAGGGTTTCGAGTATTATTTTATAAGGATTTTCTCTTTGTATTTTTTATAATAACTGTAATTATTGAATTGCATTCTTGTTGCACAATCAATATGACTCCTCTTTTCTAGATTTCTAAGTTCTGGCCTCCATAGCTATTTTGCTTCTCTCTTTCTGTGACAGGTTTGCATGCAAGTGATCTTTGGGAGCTATAGAGTTGATTTTTCCTCAACTCTAATATGGTATCAGAGCTCCAAATCTGTATGCCCCTGTTCTCTTTATGAAAATTTTTGGGCCTTTTTCTTTAGATCTATGTATACGAGGGTTTGTACAGTTGTTTTTTTTCCATTTCTAGGGGTAGCTGATTTTTTGGTACATTTTGGTGCCAAAAGGACCTTGTAGTTGGATTCAGGAGGCTAATTGAACGAATTTGGATATATAATTCGACTATTTTCGATGACAGGGGCATCTGGGGCATGATTTTTTTTGGCACACTTTACGAGGCATGAAAAATCCATACGGCTATACTTGTAAATTCATCAATTTTTTTTTGTTTTTTACCCTCTTTATGCCCTACAAGAGGTTTTTTTTCTCTTTTGGCCGTAACTTGGTCATACGGAGGCGCTTTTTCAAAAACCTTATATCGTTGGAAAGCTCTTTCCAGGCTCTATCTAGATCTAGATCTTTGAACTTTTGATTTTGCTTTTTTGATGACTTTTTTGATGTTGTCAAAGCCAAAGGTTCCTTTTTGCACTCATAGAGACATAGCTTGAGCATTCAAACTCTGTTTTTTGAAAACTTTATGTCATTGGAAAGTTTGTTTTGTGTTCTTTCTATTCATATGAGTTTTCTTTCCAGACTCTACTACAGGGATATTTTATTCAACTTTTTTCTTTTCAGCACTCTGGTGAATATCTTGGATGTTTCAGGTCTTGGGATCTCTTTCTTTGAGTAGGATGTCTCGTCTTTGGCTTATCTTTTTATTTCCAGTCTTCTATCTTTTTTGATCATTCTAGCATTTTATTTATGCAAATGCACTGAGATAAACTACCACCATGCATTATATACTTGAGATCTTGCACATCTTGTGCCTTATTGTACATGCACTACTTATAAAGTGCCATGGGGGGATTGATGTTTGCCTTTTGTTTGCCATATCCCTTTTTCAAGTGAGTGTTCCTTCCATGACATTAGCCTCATGATGTGTGTCAAGTGAGTGTTCCTTCCATGACACTATGTACTTTCTCTGCACCTTCGATGTTCCTAGTTCTTTGTCATGCAGTTCTTGTTGGTTGTTCTTTTCAGTGTACTTGTCCCTCTCCCTTTTCAACATTATGGGGAGGTTTGTCCTATTGGTTCTAATTCTTCCTTGGTTCGATTGATCAACTCTTCAGGCTTTGGTGTTTCATGCCATATGTATCTTCGAGTTTAGTTGTTTTCCTTTGTTTGCCATCTGATTCGAGTAGTGTCATTTGAGGGCACTCATACAGATTATAGTCTTCTCTACCTAGTCATGTTCTATTTCAGTGGAGGTTCTTTAGATCAGTAGTTACTCTTCGACAATGTTTGTAGCCATTTCATGCTTCAATGGTGTTCTTCATTCTCTTCTTTTTGTTCCTATCTTCTGGAACACTCTTGTTTGAAGGCTTCTTAGTCCTTCACTTGAGCTTTCATCTCTTCTTGGAGAGGAGTTTTGTTCCCATGAGGTTTTCTCCTTTTTCTCCACTTTACAGAGATTTTATGGTACTTGGATACCTCATCAGACCTAGTTGCCAGGACCCATTGTTGCTTTCATGCATTTTTTACATGATTTTTTAGTTCTTAGTTGTTTTTTAGCTACTCCCTAAGTTCATCTTAAGGGGGGGGGGGGGGTGTTAGAGTAATCTTTTATTAGCTAATAATTATTTTATTAATTATTAGTCTATTATACTCTATGCTTAAGCTAAACTTAGGAATCTTATAATTCTTTAGGGTTTTCTCCTTTAGGGTTTCGAGTATCCTTTTATAAGGATTCCCTCTTTGTATTTTTTATAACAACTATAATGATTGAATTGCATTCTTGTTGCACAATCAATATGACTCCTCTTTTTTGGATCTCTGAATTCTGGCCTCCATAGCTATTTTGCTTCTCTCTTTCTATGACAGGTTTGCATGCAGGTGATCTTTGGGAGCTGTAGAGTTAATTTTTCCTCAACTCCCATAATTGCCATAACAATTTTCTACCTTTCTATTGGCTCTTGCATTTTAAAAACCAAGACATGGAGACACTAGCAACACATGCAAACTTTGTGATATTTATGTTATAAACTTTACTCACATTGTTACCAATATATATCATGTTTCTTATACACATCTCTATAATTATTTGGTATCCTATACTATTATAACAAAGTAGTCGCTAACATTTGGCAAGAACTTCGCTACACTGCAACCTTGTTGATAAGATCTTATCCTTCTCAAAATCAAGTTGTTTAAAGTTGTTTTAACATATATTTTTATGATTTCCTTAAAATATAGACTATCATTTATTTTAATCAATTTTTCTATTGAGTTTAGAATATTTTTAATAGAAAAATATTTTACAAGATAATGCAATGATTATATTAAGTTGCTTAAAATTAGTAATAAGAATAAAATCAACAAATCATATGAATACAAGTTTTGCATGGAGAAATATTTTGAAGAAAAACTTCCACACAAGAAATAGTGTAACAATGTATAAATTTATTCAATGTAAAGAGATACATCTAGCATAAGAACACTCTTTCCACTTTGATGATATTTTAACAACACGTATATATCTATTAAATAAATTTGTGCATCTTAGAGAAATGGGAGATGAACACTACAGATGGTTTCCCAAAACAAAGTACCATCAAACCATTATAAAATACAAAAAATACTAAGTTTAAAAAAGAGAGGCTCTTTTGATAATAGTAAATGTAAGTCCTAATGATACACAAATGGTAAAAATAATCTCCATACCAAAAATAGATAGAATATTTGACTTGTAACTCCTTCATAATGGATCATAACCTAAGATAGGCATACATATTCATCACCTAGCTTATATGAGACCCACCAAAAACATGCAAGATGCTACACTACTCAATTTCTCATACCTAAATTGAGAATTTATCAAAAATAGCTTCATGACCATTATTTCAAACTTTACCTTCTTCATAGCTACACATAATGACTAATGATACTCCTGATGAATATTTATCACAAATTATTTTCTAATTTTACACCCTAGAATCCAATGGAACTTTCAAAGAATGTTAGAAATACATGGAATATATATAAGATTGAAAGCTAAATGGTATCTCAATCCAAACATTTTTCATTTAAAATTATACATTGCAAATTCATACATGACCTAAATACAAGTATAATTAAGTATAAGGACAATATCCATGGCCTTCCTACATGAAGAGAACATTTTTTGGTCACTAACATCATATTAATACTTACAATATTGTCTCGACATCCAATCTTCTTTGACAAGAGCTTGCCATTCTCAACCATTTTTCACATAAAGTAATTTTAAACATCAACATTCTTATTACATGCATGATACATGAGATTCCTATGCAATAAAATAGAACTCTTACCATCACAACCAATCTAATCATTTTACAATTAAAACTAATACATGTGTACAAAGTCCATATAACCAAATTACCTCCTTGTAAATAGGTATAATGGTCATATATATTCTACCTCATTGGTAAAAAAAGAAACCATGGGATACCTTTAACCCATCCAACTCCTTGCACCTCCAATTAAAGAAAACACATATTCATGCCAATGAACCTTACGCTATCTAATTTGTATGCCCTTGGAATCTTTATCTACAAAGCTCGATATATATCCAACAACTTTTCCACATAATAAATACCGTGATAACACAAATAAATATAAAAAGTTCCATGCAAATATATTGTAATGCCATGTCTAAAGAATGAAACAACTTTCTTTTTAAATGAAAACAACAACACCAAATATACAACAATAACATGTTGCACTTTCTCTACAATGTGCACACAAGTGTCATATGGGACACAATGAGACAAAGACAACTAAAAGAAGAACAAAATCATCATTGCACAAGAAAAGTGGCAACAACAAAAGACTTAACAATCATGAGGAAAATCCACCATGATGAACCTATGAGAGATAATCTCAACAACACCTAAAAGATAATATAGTACTAACCCATGACCACATTCTCTCATAACTTTCAAAGATAGGATGAGAGAATCATCAACCTCTAATCCCGATTCAGTCATACATACAATCTCTAATGATATACTCATAAATCAACACCAATGATGAAATTCCTAGGAGCTAACATCACTAGAATAGACAACAAGGCTATCGATTTTTGAAACAAATAATAGGATGAGGGTACATCCACCTGAAATACACTCAATACTAACCTTAAAAACATGAACATAATGGACAACCTTTACAAGGGTTTTCCTAATTAGCAGAGTACAAATTCTCCACTAAATGCAATGATAATAGATCACTTCCAGGCAACAACATGCTTCCCATGGAAAGGAGATGCCATAAATCTTAAATTATGACATTTGTCAATAAAAAGAAAAAATAAGAAGACTCTTGATGTCAAGGGAGAAAACTTTTGTACACAAGGTTTTTCTATTTGAGGCTTGCAAGTACTTGATGTCTAATGAATGGGAGGATAATAATGCTCTAAGAGGACTGTAATGTCTAGACTAGATATTGTTGCCTAGGTAGAACACTATCACCTAGGTAGGACAATCTCGCCTGGGTGGGCACTAGCCTATGCAGTGTATTCCCATTATGGCACTAGTGTCCTATTCTAGCATAAGAGTCAAATTTGGGCAATGTAGTCCTTTCTAGGTGCTATAGTCCAATCTGAGCACTAGTTTCCTAACTAGTGGAAAACTCAATGTTAGGGATTGACCACAAAAGATGCACTAAGAATTAAGGAACATCTAAGAGGTTCTATAAAGCCTTATGCACTCTAAAATGCCAAAGCATGAGTTAGGAAAAATGAAGGTTCGTTTCTTTTGAGCAGTATACACCAATAAAACAAATGGGAGAAGGTAGGGAGAGGTATTAGGACCTCATTAATGCTTGTACACACTAGCATAAGAAATAAGACACCAAGTAAAGAAGATACACCGGTTTTCAACTTTACAAGGTTTCATAAGAGGCCTCAAAATGACCCAAAATGAAACAACACCTTAAGGACATACACCTAGAGACTTTACGACCATAAGATGAGATTACAAAACCATCCTAAACCGCTCCAGGATTCATTATAGTCACTTTAAAACCCAATTTGAAGAAGTTCCTAAGTTCATTTTACCATTTTCATATTAAATCATAAAAACATAATATGATACATTTGTGCTCAACTCCAACATTGAGAGATGTAACCAAAATATCAATATCATTTTATCTACATAGAATTTACATTTACAAAACCATCTTGTTATGAGAGGTACATCGATCAATATTACATTATATATTTTTGGGACCCAAATGTACATCATATTCAAATACTACATTTAAAATAAGAAATGAAACATAAATGAACTAGTACCAATAATAGAACTATCTTCAATATTCATCGATAATCCTCTAATCCCTAACAATGGTTTCCATTTTATCTAACCTTGTGAGATCAAAAAATCCACTCTCATCAGGCCAGGATATGGTTATACCAAGCACAAGCACACACACCAAACACATTAGGAGAATGATTACAAATGTACTATACAAAAAGAATACACTCTCATACACATCATTCAAAATACATGCATATAACATCAAGGAGTAAAGACAATTCCTCATTGGGCAAAAACACCAATGGTATATAACCAAGCACTCTGTTAGGACTCTTGATTTTGTGTTTTCCTCAAAATTGGTTTATCCCTGATAGGTCTTCCAATTGCAAAATTTGAAAAAATATGGCTGTGTTTAAGCCTTGTGCACCTTGAGTTCAACCTTGTTTTATTTTGCCATTGAACCACTAAACTAGTTTTATTTTTTAAAGTGTTCTATTTCATGGGTTTATGTTTGTATTGTAACCAACCCCCTTTGTGTTCCTTAGGATGATTTTACCGATGGGCTAGGTCTTTCCTTAGGGTTTTGTTTTACTATCCAAATTTTACACCACATGACCCCTTGACCCATTGTTATGATTAAAATTCCCCACATGGTCAATAGTGTGCTTTATAAGTCCACCCCATTTTTCCACGATACTCCTCAATACTTCCATTGTTAGCATGTGGGGTTAGTTTTAAAGGCACAAAGAATGGTTCCCTGCACCCCTGCATTGTCAATAACCATTTCTCGTGTTAGCATGCGGGTGTGCGAGAAGAAAGGAAAAAAAGGTGCTAAAGGAGATATTGGCCCTGCAACGTCATGGTGCAGTAGGGGAAGAACACCAATAGTTTCACCCATTCTATTATTCTAGATGAAGATGAACATTCTATTATCACCCATTCTATTATTATAGATGACAATTTCATCAAGTTTCAAGAGTTTAAAACATTATGGTTGAAGGTGAAGGGACCTACAAAAGGAATTCTACAAAATGCAACTCTGGAAGATATTAACTTAGATAACCTTACCCTAAATGAAGTGAGACAATTTGTGAAAGAATGTTTAATGTTATTGACCCCTGGTTCGAATGTGGAGGATGTATTTTTGTTGGACTAGATAAGACAAGAGAAGGATCCACTTTTTGTCTCTGAATTTTATAAAAATGGAAGATTTACAAGATCTGGTTACCACCCTACCCTTAAAGAACTTTCTTACTAGGTAAGAGTCTTAAATATTGATAGACCTCAATTGCTCATTGGAGTAGAGGAAAAGGGGAGAAATGGCACTATAATTAGAACTTTATAGGATACAACTAGAGTTGAAGATGCCACAATTACATTACATCTGGCCATGTTGACCAGAGATGCAACATAGTTGCAACAAGATGAACTCATTACTCTTCAGAGAGTGCGGGTAGAAATACATTCTTCTTACACTAAGGCCCTTGTAGAAGACACTCAGTTCAGGAAAACTCTAATAGCTAAAACTTTTGAACTTCTAGTTATAAATCAACAAGGTGAGTCTTCCTCTGCATCAGAGGAGTTAAATGCTTTGAAAGGAGAATTAAAGGATGTATGCCATTAGTTAAGATGAAAGAGAATGAAGTGGTACAAGTAAAAATGACGGCTAAAGATAAAGTAATAATATTATTATAGCTCATCAAATGGTGAAGGAGGATGGACATTATGATCTCTGTAGTGTGATGCTTAAGGAATTGATGACCAACCTTCACAAAATAAAACAAGACAAGTAAAACACTTTCTAGTATGGGTCTTTTGTTATCTGCTTAGCTTTCTAGTTTTTGAGTACTGTTCCTAGTTTTGGTAAGATACAGTGGGATTTTGATCGACTGGTAGCCACACAGATGGCCCAAATTTTGGATAGCCAAGGGGATAAGTAGCAAAAGGCCAATTTATGGGCATTCTTCAAAACTTTTCAGGAGGAAATGAAGAACAGGGTAAGAATTCCCCAATCTATAGTAGAAAAATATAAAGATACTATATGTTTTATGGTGAATAAAGATTAATGTATGATGAAAGCAGTTTAGCCTAGAACAATCTGTATTATGTCGATGGGATATGAGGTGGACGATGCCACATTGGATGCTTATGCACAACATCTACTACAAGCACCCGTTGATGAAAATGAAGAGAAATTTTGCACAACCCAGGAGAAAGGGTTAAAGGTTCACCAAGAACAGGTTGCACCAACAATTAGAAGAAAATTGACTAAGGTTGCAATAGAGACCTTAATAAGTGAAGGGCATGGCAGGGTAGAAATAGAACAAAAGGTCAAATTCCTTGAAGCCCAAAGGAAAGAAGAAATAAACAAAAGAGGAAGGAAGAGAGGGAAGCAAAGAAGGCAGCTCAGGCTACTCCCAGTGTAGTCCCGGTATGAACTGAGACTTCCAAACAACCATAAGCACCATTCGATGAGTTAGCCAGTCGTAAGCCAAAGGAACCGATAAAGAGAAAACAAAAGGCATCTAGGCAATATATGATAGTTTCTTCTGACGAAACCGAATCAAATGAAGAGATCAAGGAAGTTCCAAAGAAGAAATGTGTTTTAGCAAAGGTGGTAAGGGAGAAGAAGGAAGAGAAAAAGAAAGAACCGGCTAAGGAGCCTCTCGAGAAGACACCCAAAATAACCATTGTACATAAACGCAAGCCTAAGTCTGATGAGCAGTCTAAACAGAAGCCAAGAGAAGAATTGGTAAGAAGAAATTAGATGCTCAGGACATAATTGATCAAATAATTAATAATGGTAATTTGGACAACATTTCTACATTCTTTGATGAATTTGATGAGAAGGATAAGAAGTAGATTGAGGAAGCTATTCTTTTATATCTTGATTCTTTTAGTAGAGAATTGATTGAGTTAGAGAAAATTTTGCCTAAGAAATTGTATGATAGATTCTAGGCTAGAAAATTACATGCTTAAACTCTGTACTGGCAAATAAAAGAGACAAAATAAGTCAATCTCTATCCATCAATAACCCCTCTATAGATAATAGATTTAATAAATAAAACATGTTCATCAAAATTCAATCCAAAGCACCGGATAAAAAATTTAATGTTAGAAAGATTTGAGGAAATCCGGAAGGAGACCATAGATATTTGGGTCCAAATTATTTTGAGTTTAGGATATGAGTTGAGCCCTAGTTTTATTCAATCACAAAATATTTTAATTACCAAGGGACAATAAATTGGAAGACACAAAGGAACAAAATGTAAATACCGATCAATCGGCTAGCACTCCACCAACTACTACTGTACTAGCTAGTGAGTCCAATTTTGCAGCAGAGGATACCTCGATAGATAATGTACAGGATACAAAGGTCAATATTGATAAGGAAAAGGATACAAACAATAAGATTGTTGAGGATGCACATGATGAGAATAAGGCACCAAGTGGCGAAGCCACCGATGCATAGGAAATAAATGATTCAGTGGATACATCTCCGATAGACAAAGGCAAAGAAATTGTGATAGACCTTTCTTTTGGCTTGGCAATTGACACTTCATCCATAGCCAAAGGAAATATGTCACAACTTTCTATCATTTTTGACAAGCCTTATCATAACATGTCTCTGATAGAGAAAATTTTGGCGGCAGCAACACTCCAGGCATAAGCTACTTAGGAATTGGCCCAAGAGGAATCAAAAGACAAAGAATTGATCAAAAAAACTTTTGATGTTTTGAACTAGTTGGTACCTAATTTCCAGGCACAAGAGAGCACAAGCTCATTTGGTAAACTGCAAGAAATAATTGATTTCATTCCTAAGCATTATGATTCTTTGCTCAAGATTTCAATAACTGAGGCTAAGGGAAAATTTGTTGAAGCTCGAAAATAAACATTTTTGTAAATGATTGCATCTGAAAAAGAGAAACTCCAAATTTTCTTTCAATCCATTGATGCAACATTGGCAGAGGAAGGAAAAGTTTACAAGACTTCCATAGACAAGCAAATATTAGATTGTAGGAATAATTTGATTCAGATTTCTAATTCTTATAACCCGACTGTTAACCTAACCAATTCTTTGGATGGTCCAATTTTGACAGTCATGGATCAAATTTTGAAACTAGAGAAGAAAAGGGAGAGCATAATAAAGCGAGAAACTAAGCTCCAAAATTTCATAGGTCCCTGACTGGATAACTTATTATTTCATAAGATTGAATGTATCTCTAACGTGTAGAAGGAGGATCCCACACAATCAAAGACAATTGAATATTATGCTAGTCTCTTGAATGGATTCACCTCCATTCTTGACTTTCTTAAGCAAGGTTGGGGCACTTACTTCTCAATTTGGAAGATTATGTATGTTGATATTTTGAAGCTTGTATAGAACTGACATGTGTATATATTTGTACAAAATTCTTTGTGGGCACCCCGCTTTGTCATTGATGGCAAAGTGGGATGAATACAGTAAAAAATGTGTCTATAACTCAGGGGGATTACATCAAATGTATAGAGCAGGAGTGTACAACTCAGGGGGACCAAATTTAGAGGCAGATTTAGAGATGGCATCATTTTTCACATGAGTGTTTCCATCAATGCCAAAGGGGGAGACTGTTGGAAATTGACACTCATCTAGTAAGGCAAATGGCATTTAGGGTTATCATCGATGACAACTCATATGGAAACTCATCTTTAGGTGTCTATATTTTCTATTGGGATTCATTGAATTATTAATTTTATTTGATTGGGTTAACTGTTATTCACTACACTCAACAAGCATACACACTTTTCTTTACAACCAGTTAGTCTTAGTCCCGGTAACGTGTTTTTGGAACCTAGTTAAGGATAGGACCTGACTAAGATATCTTATAGCCCCGATTATTTCTTTTATGAAATTTTTGGTAGTGTGTGCAGGTCGACATGGTCATCGGGATTATGCATGATATACCTTGTGATCTGACAACTGACAAGTTATAATTCTTCATTGAGGCCAACATGTTCAACAAGTTAAAAGGGTATTTAAGGAGATCTTTTAGCGATGGATTTAATAGGAGTTGGAATGCGATTCTAATTGCGAATAAGTCAAAGTTTGATGGTATGCATTTTGGTCAGCGAAAGGAAGCTTTATTGTGTAGTTTCATGTGTGTAGTCTCAACCAGTAGCAAAACAGGGAAGAACAGAGTATCAGTAAACCGATACACAAAGAGGGTTAACAAAGCTTAAACCGGAACTAATCTAGGATGGTTAGATGCACTTTATAAGTTTATTTTTGTTTGTAATCACTATATAGTGTTGTGTAAGTCAGTGAGACTTCCATTTGAGTAGTGAGCTCTAGGTGGTTGGCCTAATTGCAAGTACAATCCCCTTTGTAATATTTGTATACCTTGATCAAGTATATAGATATTGTAGGTATCAACCCCACCGTGGTTTTTCCCTTTGTAGGGTTTTCCATGTATAAATATTGGTGTTATGGTGTTTCTTCTTTATGTGTCATTTGGTTTATGCACCTTAACTTTATTTATTGTTAACCGATTTATAAGCAATAAGTTCAGAATTAGTTTTACCGGTAGAACATTGATTCACCCCCCTCCCCTCTTAGTGTTCTTGGATTTCAACAACTATAGAGATATCAAGACATAAAACACTTCAATCATCACCCACACTATACATCTGAAGCCAGAGAGTGAACCATTTAGACATTTAATGTGGGTCGCCAACTTGGTTCCTATACGAAAGAAGATTGGAGAAATCAGACTATGTGTAGACTTCAGGAATCTCAACAGAGCATCCTAAAAGGATAATTACCCGTTATTGTCTCTAGATGACATATTGCAAATAGTTAATGGGTCACAAATGATGTCTTTTCTAGATGGATATTCATGATACAATCAAGTGATGGTTGAACATGAAGACATATTAAAGACTATCTTCACGATTAAATGGGGAAAATTTGCTTACAAAAGAATGCCTTTTGGGCTTATCAATGCTGGAGCCAATTTTCAAAGAGCAATGGACATTGTATTCAGGGACTTGATAGGAAAGTGTATTATCATCTAAATGGATGATATCACAATATTTTCAAGAAAAAGAGAAGAGCATGTAGAAGATCTTAGAATTTTTTTTCAAAGATGTTGAAGATATTGAATCTCATTAAATCTAAAGAAGTACATGTTTGGAGTCACGAAAGGAAAAATATTGGGACACATTATTTCAGAAAAAGGAATCTCTATATATCCCGACATAGTGAAAGCAATATCAACAATCAATCTCCTCGTGAGAAAGAAATAACTCAAATCATTCTTTGGCAAGATCAATTTTGTGAGATAGTTTATCACTGGATTTGCAGAAATAGTTAGGCCACTGAATGAAATGTTGAAGAAGGATGCTAAGATGGAATGGACCACACCAACTAAAAGGTTGTTTGAATAAATTAAGCAAGCAATTGTTGAAGCTCTTGTATTAATTAGCCCAGACTACACAAATCCTTTCTATCTATATTCTTTCGCTTTAGAACATACATGTGTAGTTATTCTCACTCAGAGAAGCGAAGAAAATGATGAAAATCCTATAGCATTCACAAGTGATCCACTCAAAGATGCTGAATTAAGGTATTCAAATATTTAAAAGAAAGCCTACACTTTAGTAAAAGTATTCAAGAAGTTTAGACATTACATCTTAGGGAGAAAGGTGTATGCAATAGTGCCTGATGTAGCTGTAAAGACTCTCCTCATCCAGAATGAACTAGGAGAAAGAAGAGGAAAGTGGGTCACCACTATCAAAGAATATGATAATGAGATTCAACCAATGAAGCTCGTTAAAGGACAAGCTTTTGCACAAACACTAGCTGTGGAAGGACTGGGATTGATTCGGCAAGTGTATGAGTTGGATGAGCTCACACCAGATGAATGGTATAAGGATATTGTGACTTATCTGCTCAATCATAAATTTCCCACACACATGACTCCTACACAGAAGAGAGAACTTAGATTCAAAAGCCAACACTATATGCTCCAAGGCTTAGTTTTATATAGAAAGAATCATTAAGGAATTTGATAGGGAGCTTGGTAGGTAAGTGCTCACAAGACTAAATTGCTCAAAAAGGATCACCTTGTTACCAAAGAATTATAGATTCTTTTGTGTATGTTTACTCAACCTTTCTGACTGTCATAATACCAAGCACTCAAGGTCTTATTGCCTAGCCAACTCCCTTATAGGTTATGACACTTGCTCATGCACAAAACTACTCAATATTCTCACCTATCCAACCACAGTTACTCATGCTTGGCACTTGGGGTCTTAAACCTTTAGTTTCAATGTGTAATAGGGGTTTTCCACATGGAAATGCAGGGGCAACAAGGTAAAATTCTTCATGGAATGCTCATCTTCTAGTTTTAGGCCTATAATCCACAACTTACTCAAACTCATTAATAAGGCTCAACTACCCCAAATGAGGCTGCACATTGTTTTGGAGTCTCAAATTACACTTGGTGGTTTTCTAGGAGTGATTTCATTAAGTTTTATAAGCCCAAGTTTCATTTTCCAACCGGTTTCATGCAATTTTACAAAAACTGCCAATTTGTGTGTTATGCAGTAGGGCTACTAGCCCGTGGAGGCCTAATTGGCCCTTTTTTGCTCCCACTGGTCAACGATGGCCATTTTGACCACAAATAAAGTTTGGGATGCTGTTTAAGGGGTTCATACTTAAATATTTTTAAGGTTTAGGTCCCTATTAATGTAGTTTTCAGACTGTCCACGTTTCATGGCATAAAAGGAGGGTTTGGTAGGGTTTTTAGTGCTTCTACCATAGTTGCTCTCCTTCAAACTTGCTTCAAACTCCCTGGCTGTTTTGAAACCTTTTCCACACCATATTTAAGCTTTCCCTACCTTTGGTGGACTGGCATTTTGTCATACACTTGGCAAACAAGAAGAAGGACAGTCACTATCACTGTCCTTTCACTGCCTTTACCAGTTAGCAACCTGTTTGTCTTTGGAACTTGCAAGAATGAGGAGATTGGGATGGAGTTAAACCTTAGTTAGGACTTCCACATAACAATTCATCTCCCTATTACATTTCCTTAAGTGTTCCAAGGTGTGGTTAATGCTTTGAGCATCCCATTTGGCAAAAAATGACAACAATTTTCACAAAAACAGTGAACTCACTATTTTGTCTACAAAAAGAGAATGATTACAAGATGTAAGCTATTCTAGTACATCAAGATGGTGCTTAAAATCCTTGGAAACATTTCTAGACCTTGTCACATCCATTTTCTCACCCAAATTGGTTTTGAGTGCAAACTTTGAGTGTTATTCAAACTACTAGCCAAATGTCAAACACTTGCCTAGCATTCACTCACTGGCATCTTCAAACCATCGTTTTGGCACAAAAAGAAAATAATTTACATCATATATACATGGATAAACTTTTAAGAATCCATTGGAGGGATCCCAGACCTGGATCAACCAAGTTGATGCATTTTACAACTCCAAACCCTTGGCAAGGCAGCATATACACAGTTTACAAATATTTTTGAATGAACACTTTAAAAATGAAAAATAAATGATAAAATTACATGATAATCCTTAATACATCAATATCTCAACTTCCAAGAAGGTACAGTATGGATTGTACAGCTACAGTACGGACTGCCCTTCAAAAGGAGAGAAAAACAGTCATAAAAGCAAAAAAAACTTGTTTTCTATTGAGTTTCTCTTACAAATACCATCACCAACCCTTTAAAAGGTAAAGAGAGGCCTTATATAATTTATCAAGATGGTTTCCATTCCCTTGTATGAACAAGAGGCTTCAAAATTACATTTTGCAAGAAAAAGACAATTTTGACAACTTTCTTAAGCCAAATGACAACTTTTCTTGCTCCAAGATGCATTTTTCACAATCTAACCTCATCAACTTGACTAAAAAAATTATAAATTCTTAGAAACACTAAAAAAACATGTTTCAATTCTCTTGAAACCATTAGGAGACCTTTTTGGCCATTTTTTACATTTTGGCCAAAAATTGTCAACTCAAGGCCTGGAATGCAAGATTTGATCTCTCAAGCCAAAAAAGAGATCAAAACCACTAAAAATGACTCAAAAAAACATAAAAAAAAAAAAAAAACCTAGCACAAGACTTTACAAACATATAAGCATGAAATACCCAAAAATGGAGTTTTGACTCAACTAGGTGCTCCTGCACTAGAATTTATTTAAGGTGTGTTGATAAAGATGAAGCAAAACAAATCATGGAGCACTTCCACAAAAAATTTGGAATAGGACATGGAGAAAGATTAGCTATGACACATAAGATATTAAGGGTGGGATATTACTATCTTACACTATTCAAAGGTATGTTCGAGCACTTGAAGACATGCCACACTTGCTAGGTAGCAACCTTTCACAAGAAGGATCCAGCAATGTCGTTGCAACCAATAATAGAAGCTCAACTGCTCACCAAATGAGGACTATATTTCATTGGTATGATCAATCCACCTTCCTCGACACAACAAAGGTATATTCTAACCACTACCAATTATTGTACTCAGTGGATGGAAGCTCAAGCTTTCAAATCTTGCAATAGTGATGTTATGATTAAGTTTATGGAAGAAAATATCATAACTAGATTTGGATGCCCTTATGCTTTAGTATGTGACAATGGTCCTTCTTTCACAACACTAAGATTTTCAAATTAGGATTTTGAATATGGAATAGCTTAAATTTTTATCAAATTATTATCCATATAGGGAAATGGTTTAGTAGAATCCACAAACAAGAACCTTCTAAGTGTAATCAAGAAGCTGCTAGAAAGGAACTTGAAGGATTGGCACAACTAGCTAAGATTTTCTCTTTGGGTAGATCGAAATCGAACTAAGAATTCATTAGGGACTTCACCTTAATTTCTAGTTTATGGACAAGAACATGTTTTTCCAGTATAAGTGAAAATCCCAACATTGTGATTCATGCAGGAATATATGGAAGGTGAAGATAGAGTACAAGCCATTTGACACAACTCATGAATTTGGAAGAAAAGAGAGACATAGCATTAAAGAACTTCGGTAAACACCAAGGAGTGGTGAAGAGATGGTTCAATAGACAAGAAAGGATCAAAGGTTTCTGAGTTTTCAATCTTGTGCTATATTGGGATAAAGCACATGAGAAGAAAGGACAACACGACAAGTTTGATAAACTTTGGAAAAGTCCTTACTAGATTTCAGAGATCTTAGGAAAAATGCCTTCAAGCTTAAGACCTTAATGGGAGAGGATGTCCCATTGCCTGTCAATAGACAATTCCTTAAACACTATTACCAACTATGAATCCCCAAGAGGTCTACCTTGTAAATAGTTAGTATAGATTTTTGGTCGGGTTTGCCTTAGTTTAGTTGTTGCATATTTCCCTGCGTCTTGGTGTGTATATTTGAGTTCGGTTTGCATCAGTTTGCTCGTTTTGTTTATTTATTTTTTTAGTCAGTTGTTTTGGTTTGCCTTTGGTCTTTTGTTTTAGTTAGTAGTTGGTTTGCATTTTCAAGGATATCCATCAAGAGAAACGTGAAAGTTTTATGATTATCTCTGTAATTCCATTTCTTTTGTTCAAGTCTATTTCTTGAGTAAGAGTTCATGAAGACTATTTGAATCCAAGGTCATTTCATCTCAATGATATCATTTGTCTAGGACTTGTACACAACATGGAGAAAATATTTTATTGTACTGTAGTGTCCTAAAATTGCAACACTTGCAATTTCGACCACATTTGGGTCTTCACGATGGCGACGCAACATTGAACCTAAATGGAGACCCCGAAACTTGTTCATGACATCAAAAACTGCATTTTTCAGCACCCTAGCCTGATCCTCCTTGCACCCTGCTATCCCTGGAGGTGGGACCATGGCACCCAGTGCCCTGGTCCCCCAGGACCATGGCGCCCAGCGCCCTGGTCCCCCAGGACCATGGCGCCCAGCGCCTTGGTCCTTGGCCCTATTTTTGGGCCTGATCTCTTTTGGGTCTCGGGTCTTTATGTTTGCAAATTGGAAAATAATCTTCCCAGGTCGGCCTAAGGTCGAAAAAATTAGTCTTTTAACCCTAATTGAAAAGTATATAAACTACATTTCCTCTCCCATTTTGGTAGATGGAAAAAAGGCAGAAGCGACATTCAAGCATTCAAGCATTCAAGCATTCCTTCAAGCAATTGATCATTCTAAGTCTCCATTCAAGGCTAAGTGCTGCATTCAAGACAAGGATTCAACCATTGAAGAGGAGATCACTTACAACATACAACATACAACAACATTTACACCTTCGCATGTAGGAATACAAACATTCTTACAACAAGGTATCAGTACTTGTTTACATTACAAACATTTACATTTACAACATTTCTCATTTCTTGGTTAATTCCAAAACTGGGGTTTGACCTAAGGGCAAACCCCTAATCCCTAACCCCCCAATCATCCTCTCTTTTTTGTGTGTAGGTTGTAGGTACGCGGTTGTAATTGAAGATCTGGAATCCTTGTGCAGAGACGAACAGATCCCCCTTCGTTTCGCGGATTTTTCGGAGGACCGTGTGCACGCCGGGCGCCATCGTCCCGTCAACTTTCGCTCAAATTTGTAGGACAGCGCCGTCTTGACATTTTACTGCTAATTCTAGGTCCGCAGCTTCATCCCATATTCCTATCTCTGTTTATAAGTGAATCTTTCTCACTTTTCATGCATTCCTAGCTTAATCCTTGTATCTACATTCTTTACAAAAGAGGGTAGCCTTGCTGTCTTAACCCTTGAAACTCATTTAGAATCCAATCTTGCATTGTGTGGGATTGGATCTTGTGGGTTTCAACCCCTCTTTTGAATGTAAAGTCTCCCCTAAGTGAAAACCGTCAACCCTAGTGACCCCCTTTCTCTCTCCTTGGAGTAGTGGGGGGAACACTTAGGGTTCGATCGTGCTTTTTCTGCTTTACATGTACCTTGATATTTGTTGGTATATGTGCAAAGTTTGACGACATGATGATATTGTATGTTGTCATTAATGTCAATATGTTGAAGTATGAACCAATATATTGAAGTAAGCAAACTGGCAAGGGAACCGGTATGATGATGTGAACCGGTAATGTGAAAAAGTTAAGTGGTATGTTTGTTCAAAGTGAACCGGTATGTTGGGATGTGAACCGGTATATGGAAAGTTTTATATCGGGGTTTCATTTGGTATGACTACCGGTTGGTAGTCTCAGCTTCAGGGTTTTCGATTGATGCATATCAAGTCTATGTGATTCGATTGATGACATCCTATGGTGGGTTATCATTGAAATGAAGATCAGATCGTGTTGCCACATCAGCCTTGTGTGCGTGAAGGATTTCCTTGAGGATCTTGCATGGAGATTGATCCTATCTACCTCAAGAATGTCCGTAGTCTCTGTAAATGGTGGAGAGTGCGTGATGGGTTATTAGCTTCCATAAGCGGCAAGAACGAACAATGGAGAATGTCTTGACATGTGTTCAAGATTGTTTTATACTATGCAAAGTGTTTGAATGGCAGGATTGGACCAATTGTATTGATAACCTAAATGTTTAAGGTTTAGGGTTTATGCTACCAACCTATCTGTTTCCTATAAGGTCGATGATGATTTGCATTGTGAAGTTGTTGGCAAATATTGTGTGTGTATCCAAGTAAAGAGATACTTGATTCGTGCCAAACCAAAGAAGTGTGTTGTTACCTACAAAGTATGATTGCATAAGTAAAGGAGCTAAAGTGGATCTACCTTGGCATTGAGTGTTGTTATCAGATCAGTGTATTACCTATTGACTTCTAACCATTTCAGCAGTTGGAAAATCCCTTAACCAGGTAGCTTTAACAGGCTTTGTGTAAATCCTTTTATAGGGTGACTCAATTCAATGAGTTCTTCTAATCCTCTTGCAAGATAACCTTTAGCAGTGTTCTAAACCTTTAATTGGGTATTTAGCCATCCCTTAACCGGCTGATCCCTAGTAGGATCAGTTCCTAGAAGAACCTATTGTAAAAGTCTTTAACTGGACTAGGCTCCTAATAGAGCAAACTTCAGGAGAGTTCAAAGAATAGCTTGTGGGTATTCATCCCCACCATGGTTTTTCCTAGTTGGGTTTCCACATGAAAAATCAGTGTGTCATGTGTGATGCTTTTCATGTGATGGTTTAGTGTTTTATGTTAAATGGTAATGCAAGTTGATTCAATGATCATAAGTATTTCTGATGTATTACTTGCTTAATCTTTTGGGTGAAGTTGTGATAAGGTATTAGGTTTTGAATTGATCTAGGTGTCACCGGTTTGTGTGTTTTATAGTCTCACTATGTTTTACCAGTAGTGCCCTATTTTAGATCGGTGATCCTATTTACTAGTTAGTGTAGTCTCTGTAGTCAAAGTGGTTTGGGAGAGATTTTGTCTATACTGATTCACCCCCCCTCTTAGTATATGTTGAGTACTTAATCTTCATAATTATTCATCAATTGGTATTAGAGCATCCTCCAGGTCCTCTATGTTGTAAGCTTAACCGCTTGAGGAAAAGATCCTATTCTAATGATGAAGAGGGAATGTCCTAAGTTCAACAAAGACAACTTCAAGATATGGAAGGACAAGATGAAGATATACATCAAAAGCATGGGTGCTCAATATTGGAGCTATGTTGAGAATACTTATGTTGTCCCTACCGGTACTCTCATCCATGATCAAAGAAGAGAAATTCAGGAGAATGGACAAGTCATGGAGGCTCTTATCAGCAGCCTTTCTGATGTTGAGTTTATTGATGTTCAAGATAAAGACAATCCCAAAGATGTATGGGATACTCTGGAGTCTATCTATGGCGGTGATGAGCATGTAAAGAAGGCTAAGGAAGAAAGCTTTAGAGGAAAGTTTGAAGATATGCGAATGGTTAAAGGAGAGACCATTCAACAATATGGGATAAGGATTAAAACTGTTTTTGGAGACATCAAGAGTGCAGGAGGTACAATGGATGATTCTACCATTGTCAGCAAAGTTTTGAGAACCTTATTACTGGTCTATGCAATAAGGGTTGCTGCTATTTAGGAATTGAGATCTATTGACAAGACAAAGGTGTCCCTTTATTCTATCATTGCTGAGTTGACCGCTTATGAGCTAAACAGTTATGATGGTAGTGTTCAGAAGGCTGATTCAGCTTTTAAAGCATCTGCTACACTATCTAGAAAGGGAAAAGAAGTAAGTACCAGTTGTGAACCTAGACAAAGCAGAGATATGGATGATGAAGAAATCCTGATGGAATTTGAAGCTCTTCCGACCAAGAGACTTCATAAGGGAATTGGTAAATACAAAGGTAAGATCCCTTTGAAATGCTTTTCTTGCAATAGGATTGGATACATTGCTGTTAACTATCCTAATGGTGATAATAAGGACAAACCAGAGTGGTTCAAAAAGTTCAAAGGAGGAAATAGGAGAAACTTTCTTATTGCAATTGATGAAGGTGTCACTGATGATGAATCAGGAGATGAAGAGAGTGAAGACATATATTTGTAGCTGTCAAGGAAGATGTGTTAGACAAGAAGGCTCTAATCTCCCACTTTGATAATTATAATGAATGGATTATTGACAGTGGATGTTCTCACCATATGACTGAAGACCAGAGAAAGTTTCTTTCTATGGAAGAATATGATGGACGTGTAGTCTGATTTGGTAATGATGCACCTTGTATGGTAAAAGGAAGAGGGTCCATCTCTCTAAATGGAAAAAGCAGTGCTGATAATGTACATTGGGTAGAAGGTCTCAGGCATAACCTTCTGAGTGTTGCTCAGCTGAATGATAATGGACTCACTCTGCAATTCAAAGATGGAGTATGCAAAATAAAGGGAAAGAATGGTGAACTGATGGCCACCGGTATGCAAACCAAAGGTAACATATTTTAGCTAAATGCAAATATCAGTCAATGTCTAATGGCTAAGTATGATGAAAGTTGGATATGGCATAGGAGACTCTGTCATGTAAATTTTGATAACATTGTGAAGGCTAGTAAGATCAAGGTAGTTAGAGGATTTCCTGTGCTAAACAAACCAGAGAATACTTTGTGTAGAGAATGTCAACTGGGGAAAATGGCTTCCTCAACCTTCAAAGGTAAATTTTTCACAGCAGATAATTTACTTGACCTTGTGCACACTGGTTTGTGTGGTCCTATGAAAACTAGGAGTGTTCAAGGAGATAGGTACTTTATGA
This sequence comes from Cryptomeria japonica, assembly GCF_030272615.1. Lineage (NCBI taxonomy): Eukaryota > Viridiplantae > Streptophyta > Pinopsida > Cupressales > Cupressaceae > Cryptomeria > Cryptomeria japonica. The sequence goes on along the minus strand of NC_081405.1, from coordinate 246,104,051 downwards.
TTCTTACTGATGATTTCTCAAGAATGATGTGGGTCACATTATTGAAAGACAAGTTTGAAGCTTTTGGAGAGTTTAAAGCCTTTAGAGCACTTGTTGAAAAAGAAAGTGGTAAGAGAATCAAATTCCTTTGAACCGATCAAGGAGGTGAGTTCACCTCTGGAGAATTCAATAAATACTGTAAAGAAAATGGCATCAAGAGGCAACTGTCTACCCCCTAGACTCCATAGTAGAATGGCCTAGCAGAGAGGAACAACCGAACTATAGTTGAAGCAGCCAGAACAATGGCAATTCAAGGAAAGGTTGCTCACACTTTTTGGAGAGAAGCGGTGAGCACTGCAATCTACACTATGAACCAAGTACTCATCAAGAAAGGTAAGGATCAAACACCTTATGAGTATTGGACTGGTAAGAATCCTGTAGTAAGCTACTTTAGAGTGTTTGGTAGCAAGTGTTATATCAAGAGGAGTGAACACCAGATCAAGTTTGATGCAAAATGTGATGAGGGAATATTCCTAAGATATTCCACCAAGAGCAAAGCTCTCAAGTGTTTCAACAATAGGACTCAGAGAATTGTCGAAAGTATCAATGTTAGAGTTGATGAAACCTTTGAGAAACCTGAGGAAACCGATAGTGAGCAAGTGATAGATGAACTGGTTGTAACCTTCTAGGAACTGGTTGCAAAACAACCTAGTACTAGTAACAGTGCTCCTACACCGGTAGATGCTAATGCTGATGAAGATGAAGATGAAGAAGAAAAGAAAGAGGAAACAACTAAGATCATTCCTAGGTATGTTAAGTTGAATCATGATCCAAAACAGATCATAGGAGATTAGGATGCAGGAATTCTTAGAAGAAGAAAGGTCAGAGAAAATTCTTGCATGATCTTTGAATTTGAGCCTAAAACATTTAAAGAGGCACATAAATATGAAGACTGGATCAAGGCTATGGAAGAGGAACTTGACCAGATAGAAAAGAATGGTACATGGTCCTTGGTACCCAGACTTGAGCATAAAAATGTTATTGGCACCAAATGGGTTTTCAGAAACAAGCTGGATGAAGATGGCACAGTAGTAAGAAACAAAGCCAGACTGGTGTGTAAGGGATATGCTCAAGAAGAAGGAGAAGACTATGGAGAAACCTTTGCTCCAATAGCTAGATTGGAAGGAGTTTGATTGCTTCTTGCATATGTAGCCTTCAAGGGATTCAAATTGTATCAAATGGATGTAAAATTTGCATTCCTAAATGGAATACTTGAAGAGGAGGTGTATATAGAGCAACCATATGGATTTTCCCTATCAGAAGACAGTGATATGGTGTGTAGGCTACATAAAGCCTTGTATGGATTGAAGCAGGCACCTAGAGCATGGTATGAATGCTTACACTCACATATTATAAAGATTAGATTTGAAAGAACAAGTGAAGATAGAAATATCTATCCAAAGTCAGAAGGAGATCAGATCCTGATTTGTGAAGTGTTTGTTGATGACAATTTTTGGTGGAGATGCCAAGATGAGTCATGCATTTGCAGATGAGATGAAGAAGGAATTTGAAATGTCACTAATTGGACAGATTAAGTTCTTCATTGGACTACATATTCAACAAATGAAAGATGGTATCTTTATCACTTAGTCCAAGTGCATCAAAGAAGTGTTGAAGACCTTTGGCATGGAAGATAGAAAACCGGTTGGTACACCGATGGTGACTGGTTGTAAATTGTCAAAAGAAAATGACTCAACATTGGTAAATAAGATAGAATACTGATCAATGATTGGTAAGTTGCACTATGTAGTACACAACAGACTAGATATTGCACATGTAGTGGGCATTACTGCACATTTCCAGAAAAGTCCAAGAGAATCCCACTTGGTAGTAGTCAAGCGAATTCTTAGATATCTAAAGGGAACTGTAGACTATGGATTGTGGTATCCATACAATAATGATTTCAAGCTCAAAGTGTTTACAGATGTCGATTGGGCTGGTAATGTGGATGACTGGAAGAGCACAACCGGTGGTGCATTCTTTCTTGGTGGTAGACTAGTTTCATGGATGAGTAAGAAGAAAAGTTGTATCTCTCAGTCTATAGCAGAAGCAGAATATGTAGCAACATTTATGAACTGCACTCAGACAATTTGGATGAAGCATGTATTAAGTGGTTTCAAAATCCCTGTATCTGAACCGATAAGTATATTTTGTGACAACACAAGTGCAATCAATATTTCCAAGAATCTGGTTTTGCATGCTAGAACCAAGCACTTCGAGCTCAAGTATCATTTCTTGAGGGAGAAGGTTCAGAACAAAGAAGTTGTATTGGAACATGTTTCCAATAAGGAGCAGTTAGCAGATATATTCACCAAGCCTCTACCAAAGGCTAGATTTACCTATTTGAGAGGTGAATTAGGGGTACTGCCACTTTAAGAGGTGAACTAAAGGTTTATGCTCCACATTAGTCAGGTATTTCATTGATAAATCTTTTTCAGGATTGATGTGTTGATGGATGATACTCCTCAGGGGGAGCAGCATAGTTGAACATAGCTATTTGTGCCTCCACTTTGGCATTCTTGTGAAAGGGGGAGAAGATGTGAAGCGGAGAAGATATCTACAGTATTGGGGAGAAGATGAAGTGAAGAGATATCTTTGTATATTGCCATCAATGCCAAAGGGGGAGATTGTTGGCATATGTGTAGAGTTTGATGACATGATGATATTGTATGTTGTCATTGATGTCAATATGCTGAAGTATGAACTGGTATATTGAAGTAAGAAAATTGGCAAGGGAACCGCTATGATGATGTGAACCGATATATATGAAAAAGTGAAGCAGTATGTTTGTTCAAAGTGAGCCGGTATGTTGGAATGTGAACCGGTATATGGAAAGTTTTATATCGGGGTTTCATTTGGTATGACTAACGGTTGGTAGTCTCAGCTTCAGTGTTTCCGGTTGATGCATATCAAGTCTGTGTGATTCGATCGATGACATCTTGTTATGGGTTAGCATTGAAATGAAGATCAGATCGCGTTTCCATGTCAGCCTTATGCGCATGAAGGATTTCCTTAAGGATCTTGCATGGAGATTGATCCTATCCACCTTAGGAATGTGCGTAGTCTCTATAAACAGTGGAGAGCACGTGATGGGTTATCAACTTCTAGAAGTGGCAAGAAAGAACGATGGAGAATGTCTTGAGATGTGTTCAAGATTATTTTATACTATGCAAAGTATTTAAGGGTGAGGATTGGATCGATTGTATTGATAACCTAAATGTTTAGGGTTTAGGGTTTATGCTACCGACCTATCTATTTCCTATAAGGTTGATTATGATTTTCATTGTGAAGTTGTTGGAAAATGTTGTGTGTGTATCCAAGTAAAAAGATACTTGATTCTTGCTAGACCAAAAAATTGTGTTGTTACCTGCAAAGTGTGATTGCAGAAGTAAAGGAGCTAAAGTGGATCTGCCTTGGCATTGAGTGTTGTTATCAGATCAGTGTATTACCTGTTGACTTCTAACCTTTACTAGGGTTCTAAACCTTTAACTGGGTATTTAGCCATCCCTTAACCGGGTGATGCCTAGCAGGATCGGTTCCTAACAGAACCTATTGTAAAAGTCTTCAACCAAACTAGGCTCCTAATAGAGCGAACTTCAGGAGAGTTCAAAGAACAACTTGTGAGTATTCATCCCCACCGTGGTTTTTCCTAGTTGGATTTCCACATGAAAAATTAGTGTGTCATGTGTGATGCTTTTCATGTGATGGTTTAGTGTTTTATGTTAAGTGGTAATGCAAGTTGATTCAATGATCATAAGTATTTTTGATGTATTACTTGCTTAAGCTTTTGGGTGAAGTTGTGATAAGGTATTAGGTTTTGAATTGATCTAGGTGTCACCGGTTTGTGTGTTTCACAATCTCACTGTGTTTTACCGGTAGTGCCCTATTTTAGATCAGTGATCCTATTTACTAGTTAGTGCAATCTCTGCAGTCAAAGTGGTTTGGGAGAGATTTTGTCTATACTGATTCACCCCCCCTCTCAGTATCTGTTGAGTACTTACTATTCATCATTATTCATCAATATTGACATCTTGGCGATTATTATTTCTTTACACATTAATTAACTCCAAGACGCTATGGTTTTCAGGTGAAGTCGTGGTTAGTGAAAAAGCTGAAATCATGCTTCAATGCCACCGCAATCATCAAACCTTAGTAAGTTTTGTTTCTTATAAGCCAAAGGAATTGACAGGATAAATGAGAAAAGAAAGTAATATCAAAAGAGAAAATATGAGAAAATGAAAATGAAAATTAAGAAAAGAGAAAATGAAGGAAAATAAAATATCAAAATTGGCTAATGGGAACATCTGACTAACTCCATCGGGGCTATGGACGCCTGGCTCGCAATGGAGTAATATTCATGAGATTGTGGCGATAACATCGTCAAGGCTATAGATGTCTAACTAGCAGTGAGGCTCTATCTAGGATACTTATGAAGTTGAGATAAACTATGTAGCTAATCATGAGGGAACCTGGAGGTCATAATTGTCTTGTTGAGAGGAATAAAATCAAGTGCATGTACACAGATAATCAAGGATTAAGTATTTTGATAAACTTTGATATTTCCTTTTGTTTATGTACTTATTCTAACCTTTTGATTCATTGAATGGAATTCTCTGCAAGTTCAAAGGTATGGATTGGATTTTATTTTTGAACTGTTCAGGAACATTTTCTCAGTGGAGTCGCTAGATGTTGTGACCATTTCACACATCACCCCATTAAGATGGGGACCCCCATTTTTTTCAGGTCCTAGCCTCTTAAATCTAGTCTCTGTCCCTTTGGCCAATGAAATGAGTAAGTTCATAAGGTATAGATGTCATGTGAGTCAATCATGAGATCAAATGAAGTTGTTTCAGGAAGCCTTATTTTGTAAGTTTGAATCGAGAAAATGAAGCAAGGTGATGAGAAAATAGGCAATATTTGATTTCAATTCACCTCATTCTACAAGCCCCGAAAACCTTGACTTCATGTTAAATCCTTAAGACAACACACTTCAGGTTTGGCTATAGGGCAACAAACTTCAAGAACTAGGCTATATGAGTGAACTTCATGTTGAGATATAGCAGGGCGAATTTCCCTTGGGTGCCTTGTTGGAGTGTATGTGTGAATATGAGCTTGAGTGTTTGAATGAGAAAGGATTGAATCAATATGCAATAAAATGATTGAAGACAAGCTCATTTGAAATCTACTTCATCTCCAAATCTTCAATAGATTTTTTTTCATGTTTGAGCCTACATGATCAACAAACTTCATGTTTCAACCTACATGAGCGAACTTCATAAATCAAGACACATAAGAAAACTTCAAGTTTGACCCTACATGAGCGAACTTCAAGATTAAAGGGAGATGAGCGAACTTCAAAAATTGAGGTATACGAGCGAATTTTACATTTTGGGGTGAGTGAAATTAGAGAATCAAAGGAGATCAATGAAATTTAACAATCAATGTATATGAGAGAACTTCAAAAATGTAGGTAGATCAACGAACTTCACAATTTGATACCCCTAAGTGAAGTTCATGAGTTGAAGGGGAAGAGCGAATTTGGTTGCCTACAATATGATGCAAATAATAGATCATTTCCTTGAAGCTAGTTCAATGCCTCAATTCATTTATTAGAGAATGATTTCACATTTGGGATAATGAAAGGCAATTTAATTTCACGTTTGAGGTGAGACAAGCAAACTTCACAAATTGGACCCCTTGAGAAAACTTCACAAATTGGACTACTGGAGGAAAAAAAAGGTTTTGAATTGTTGAAGGAGAAAGTGACTGAACAACTTGTGTTATCTTTATTGAATTTTAATAAAGTATTTTAAGTGGATTGTGATGCAAGTGGAACAACAATAGGAGCAGTCTTGAGTAAAGAAGGGAAAGCAGTAGCCTATTTCAATGAGAAATTGAATGATGCCTATAGGAGATATTCAGTGTATGATCAGGAGTTTTATGCCATAGTTCAAGCCTTGAAGAAATGAAGACACTGCTTGTTGCCTAAGAAGTTTGTATTGTATACAGATCATCAAGCTTTGCAGTATTTGAATAGTTAGAGTAAGTTGAATTAGAGACATATGAGATGGGTAGAATTATTGCAGAGTTACACCTTTGTGTTGAAGCATAGAAGTGGAAAATCTAACAAAGTTGCTGATGCATTGAGTAGGAGAAGGAATTTGGTGACAGGGATGAGAGTGATAGTATTAGGTTTTGAAGATTTGAAGACCTTGTATGATGAAGACCCAAATTTTGCAGAACCTTGGAAAGAATGTAGAGAACTGGTTATGGTTGATAGGAGCAAATGACTTGATTACTTCATTTAGGATGGGATGTTATTCAGAGGAGTTCACTTGTGCATACCTAAGAGTTCCATGAGAGAGAACTTGATAAAAGAGAAACATAGTGGAGGACTAGTTGGACATTTTGGCATCGAAAAATTAGTTGCATTGGTGAGTAAGCATCAATTTGACCCCAGATTCATAAGGATGTTAAGAGATATGTGCAGAGTTGTAGAGTTTGTCAAGTTGCAAAAGGTAGTAGTGAGAATGTGGGATTGTATAAACCTTTGATAGTACTAGTAAGACCTTGGGAGGATATAAGCATGGATTTTATACTTGGATTTCCTAAGACAACGAGAGAGAATGATTCTATACTTGTGGTAGTGGATATATTTTCAAAGATGGCCCATTTCATACCTTGTAAGAAGACATCAGATGCATTGCATGTAGCAGACCTATTTTTCAAGGAAGTGGTGAGATTGCATGGATTACCTAAGAGCATAGTTTCAGACAAAAACACTAAGTTTGTTGGCTATTTTTTGAGAACACTTTGGAAGAAGATGAAGACAAATTTGAAGTTCGGTTCTACTTATCATCCATAGACTGATGGATAGACATAAGTTGTTAACAAGAGTTTGGGAAATTTGTTGAGATGTTTAGTGGGAGATAAAACAGGAAGTTGGGATTTGATCCTTGCACAAGAAGAGTTTTCCTACAACAATTCAGTGAATGGAAGTACCAGAAAAACACCGTTTGAGATTGTTACTAGAGTGCACCCTAGAGGTATAGAAAAATTAAGAGACATTAGCAGTGAAGACCAGAAGAGTTCTGAAGTAGAAGATTTTGCTGATCACATGGTAACATTGCATATTTAGGTTAAACAACATTTGGAAGGCATGAACATCAAGTATAAGGAGAAGGTAGATGGGAAGAGGAGACATAAGGAATTTAAAGTTGGTGATGAAGTGATGGTATATCTATGAAAAGAGAGATTCCTGATTGGAACTTATAAGAAGTTGCAAATGAAGAAGTTTGGACCCTGTAAGATTTTGAGGAAGTTTAGTTTTGAAAATATATATGAAGTGGAGCTATCAGATAGTCTAATTATTTCACCTATATTCAACATTACATATCTTCACGAGTACCATGAACCAGAATTCAATGAGGACAGTGTTGCAGACTTAGAGAAACAATTGCCCCGGAAGGAACCGGATCAGATTGAAGATATTTTGGATAGTAGGATTGTGCGTAGTACCTAGAACAATCACTATAAGGAATATCTTGTGAAGTGGAAGGACATACCAGTTGAAGATTCATCTTGGATTTCTTAGGCAGAGGTAGACTGCCTTGGTTTCCCTCTGACCCCAATAAAGTGAGAGGCTCACTTTTTCATTAACCTCGGATGTCTGATGCAGGAGCATCCTCGATTCACAACAATCTTGCATCAACCAAAAAAAAACATTTTCCTTTCTATTTTGTTTTCTATTTACAGTTTCAGTTTTCCTTTCTATGTGTCCCAGTTTTGGCTCACCCGATCCTATGGAGATGGATTCTACTTGAAGACTTGATCATCTTTCTTGTTTCCAGACTGCCTTGCATTTGGATCATTTTCCGACAAGATATCGCTACCGGTTTCCATGACAGTTTCTTGTTACCAGTTGCCTGGACCTATTCTGGTGATCTACCGAAACCCATTCTGAAGCTTGTAGAGCCTTGGGTGTTTATTTGTTCTTCTGATTTTGATCCCAATATATATATATATATATATATATATATATATATATATATATATATATATATATATATATATTTGTAATTATGATTTAGAATGTAATCAATTAGAAGGGAGAGCGAATCAAGTAGCTATACTGTGCATAGAAGATAGATCTTTTGATTCAAGGTCTTAGTTGTGACCTATTCTACCAGGCCTGTGAGCTGGTATGTTGTAACCTGGTTGTTACCAGTTGGATGTAATCAAATTTCATGTAATAAATCAATCAGTTTTGTATTGCCTCCATCATATCTTTGTGTTTACTCTTGCTGACTAGTCTGGATTGATCTCCTTGAGGTCCCTCCTCGCCAGTGATTGCTTCAAGTTAGTATAGGTTTTTGGTCGGGTTTGCCTTAGTTTAGTTGTTGCCTATTTTCTTGCATCTTGGTGTGTGTATTTGAGTTCAATTTGCATCAGTTTGCTCATTTTCTTTAGGTTTTTTTTAAGTTACTTGTTTTGGTTTGCCTTTAGTCTTTTGGTTTAGTTAGTAGTTGGTTTGCCTTTCTGGGGTTATCCATCAAGAGAAAGGTGAATGTGTTATTATTCGCTCTGACATTCCATTGCTTTTGTTCAAGTCTATTTATTGAGTAAGAGTTCATGAAGACTATTTGAATCCAAGGTCATTTCATCTCAATGATATCATTTGTCTAGGACTTGTACACAACATGGAGAAAATATTCTATTGTACCTTGATATTGACATCTTGGTTATTATTATATCTTTACACATTAATTAACTCTGAGACATTATGATTTCAAGTGAAGCCATGGTTATTGAAAAATCTAAAATCTTTCTTCAGTGCCACTGCAATCATCAAATCCTAGTAAGCTTTGTTGCTTACAAGCCAAATCAATTGATGAAATAAATGAGAAAATAAAGCAATATCATAAGAGAAAAGATGAGAAAAAGAAAAGGAAAATCAAGAAAAGAGAAAATGAAAGAAAATAAAATATCAAAATTGGCTAATGGGAACATCCGAGTAAATACATTGGGGCTATGGATGCCTGGCTGGCAATGGAGCAATATTTGTGAGATTGCGGCGATAACCTCATCGGGGCTATAAATGTTTGATTGGCAGTGAGGCTCTATCTAGGATACTTATGAAGTTGAGATAAACTACGTAGCTAATCATGAGGGAACCTAGAGGTCATAATTGTCTTGTTGAGAGGAATAAACTCAAGTTCATGCACATAGATAATCAAGGATTAAGTATTTTGGTACACTTCAATATTTTCCTTTTGTTTTTGTACTTCTTCTAACCTTTTGATTCATTGAATAAAATTCTCTGCAGGTTCAAAGGTATGGATTGGATTTTATTCTTGAAATGTTCAGGAACATTTTCTTAGTGGAGTCACCAAATGTTGTGACCATTTCACACATCGCCCCATCAAGATGGGGACCCCCATTGTTTTTCAAGTCCTAGCCTCTTAAGTCTAGTCTCTCTCCCTCTGGCAGGTGAAATGAGTAAGTTCATAAGGTATATATGTCATGTGAGTCAATCATGAGCTCAACCTGAAGTTGTTTCAGGAAGCCTTATTTTCTGAGTTTGAATGGAGAAAATGAAGCAAGGTGATGAGCAAATAGGCAATATTTGATTTCAATTCACCTCATTCTCCAATCCCCCAAAACCTTGACTTCATGTTAAATCCTTAAGACAACACACTTGAGGTTTGTCTATAGGGCAACAAACTTCAAGAATAAGGCTATATGAGTGATCTTCATGTTGAGAGATAGGAGGGCGAATTTCCCTTGGGTGCCTTGTTGGAGTGTATGTGTGAATATGAGTTTGAGTGTTTGAATGTGAAAGGATTTAATCAATATGAATTAAAATGATTGAAGACAAGATCATTTGAAATCTACTTCATATCCAAATCTTCAATAGATTTTATTTCATGTTTGAGCCTACATGATCAACAAACTTCATGTTTCAACCTACATGAGCGAACTTCATAAATCAAGACACATAAGAGAACTTCATGCTTGACCCTACATGAGTGAACTTCAAGATTAAAAGGAGATGAGCAAAATTCAAAAATTGAGATATATGAGCGAATTTTACTTTTTGGGGATGAGTGAACTTTGAGAATCAAAGGAGATCATCTAACTTCAACAATCAATGTATATGAGTGAACTTCAAGAATGGAGGTAGATCAATGAACTTCAGAATTTGATGCCCATGAGCTAACTTCATGAGTTGAAGGGGAAGAGTGAATTTGGTTGCCTACAATATGATGCAAATAATAGATCATTTCCTTGAAGCTAGTTCCATGCCTCAATTTATTTAGAAGAGAATGATTTCAAATTTGCGATAATGAAATGCAAGTTAATTTCATGTTTGAGGCAAGACAAGAAAACTTCACAAATTGGACCCCCTGAGCGACTTCAAGAATAAAGGTAGATGAGTGACTTCACATTTTAAGGTATATGAACAACTTCACATTTCAAGGCATATGAGTGACTTCACATTTCAAGGCATATGAGTGAATTCACATTTCAAGGTATATGAGTGACTTCAAGAATCAAGGGAGATCAACAAACTTCAAGAATGAAGACATATGAGGGACTTCATGTTTCAAGGTGTGTCGACTTGAATTTCATCCTCAGAATGCTACCTACAACAAGTTAGTTTCACAAAATACCAATGGAAATGCTATAGGAAATTCAAACTCAGCCAATGAAACTACATGAAATACATATGAAATAAAAATACTAATATTACCTTCATGATTTATGTCTCATTGTGTCCTAACTCCACTGTTCCTGGTTGCAGATGGTGTGCTCTTAGACAATGCACTAATAGCTTCCAAGATGGCATATGAAGAATGGACTGATAACTGATAGTTCACAAATGCTATGATATGCCATACTACATGGTTATACTAAAATGGTTATGTTAAAATGCCAATTGATTCAAGATTAAAACTCATGGATGCATAAGTTTTGCAAATGATTTGCTTGAAAATGCACTTGAAGTCTAACTCTCTCAACTGAAACTCTTGATTTTATAGACCTTGAGAGGATGAGATGATGTTGCTTAGATCAATGATCATGATCAGATCTACAGATTTGGATGGTTGTGAGAAAAGGTGAAGGTTGAGAGAAAGGGAGAAGGAAAAGACAAGTGTCACTCATCTCAGCTTGACTGGGTTGCTGACTGAGGGAATCTAGGGATGGTTGGAGAAAATTTAGGCATGATAGGACAAGTGGAATCAAGTCCTTCCTAAGATGTAGGGGGTGTTGGAGAGAATATAGAAGATGGTTATGAAATATGTGTACATACATAATATTCATTAAATTTGGAGGTTGAAGATAAATGATGAATTAATATTTAAGAAATATTAATTTCCTTAGCCACATAATTGATGAGTTGGCAAAGGGAAGATGAAGTGGAGATGGAAAATAAAGATTAAATAATTTAACAAATTATTTAATATTTGAGACTATAGGATAGGAGAATAACTATTAAATATTAGATATTTAATTGAATGAAGGAGATAATTAAATATTAGATATTTAATTAATTAGAGGAATAATTAAATATTAGACATTTAATTATTTTAGAGGAATAGGATAGATGAATTAATTAATAGAAAGACACGAAATGAATTAAATAAATTAATCTTTTCAAATTAACTATTTTAATAGAAGAATAATTATTTAATTAAATATATAATATTTATTTAACCGCTCATAGCCATTTTTATGTGTATAGATTTTGCCCCTCTTTGAAATAATGTCAAGACAACATTGTTTCAAAGATTAAATCAAGTCTCGATAGTGCACCCGGAGAAGATTAAAAATCCTGATTGTGTGCCCCCTCAGGAGATTGATCGTGAAATTGTTGAAAACTTTGGTTTGAACGACTGATCTCATGATAATTTATAAAAGGTTTTGTCAATTAAATTTATTTGTAAAAAATAAATTAAATTGCCCCATTGAATAGCATTAATTACTCTTTCAAATAGTAAATATAAAATTAACCAAGGTTAATTTTAATTTCATTTTATCCTTGTCAGCTTGTGAAGAAAATTGTCTAGGTGAGGTGGAGAAATGATGAATCCTTTGGAGAACCATCGATTTGAGCATGTTCGATGATATCAGCGACCTCCTAAATATGGGTATCTGATATGTATCTTATCATGAGCTTTATTTTCAACTTGTCATGTAACTTTTCATGGTTTTTAGGCGCGTTTTTGAATTTTGATTTTTTTTGCAAATTTTGGCATTTGGTTAGCGCTTTTGCATGTAGACTTAGCGCATATGCAATTAGGTTTAGCACATTTTATCATGATAGCGCATATGCTCATTAGGATAGCGCATATGTTAAGGATGTTAGTGCATATGCATCGGTTAGCGCTTATGTGTCGTTTGTTAGCACATATGCATTGTTTGATAGCGCTTTTGCATGTTTCCCGCATTCATGCGTAGGGTTAGCTTGTTTGTTGAAAAAGTTAGCGCATATGTTTTGTTTAGCACTTATGTTCAATAGGATAGCACATATGCTCAAAATTTGATGTTTTTGATAGATGCAAAAGCTAAAATCACTTTGATGATTAGATTTAACTTGTTTGATGCGTTTGTATGATAAATAGGGACTTGATTGATTGTTTGATGTTGTTGGATAGATCAATTTGATTTATTTTGATAGAGTAGCTCTAAGAAACCAATTTAGTGTCTAATGTAAGAGCTTAGCAGAGTTTTGATTGAACTCAATGATTGATATAAAACCATGATTGATAGGTTTTAAAATGATTTGATAGCTTAAGTTGCTTCGGTTTGATTTGATAAATAGATAGCATAAGTTGATTGAGTTTGATTTGATTGATTTGATAGCATAAGTTGCTTCAGTTTGATTTGATAGATAGATAGATGATGATTGATCTAATTCTCTTGGTAAAATAGGAGAAACTTGATGTTCTCCAGTGTCGGGAGAAATTCCCAGCAATATGACATTTAGTGCCAGAGCTAACATAGGTAGAGGTGAGACATATAGATGCCTTTGGTTTATGCTATTTGTTGTGAGATTATGTATATTAGAGGATTGTTGATGACGTTAGCTAAGAGATGGCATATTGAGCATAACACTTTCCACCTGCCCACAGATGAGATTAGTGTAATGCTCAAGGATGTTTATAGGATTCTGCACATCCCATTGACTGGCGAGTTAGTGCAATATGGTTTTCATGATCGTGTTGGTACAGAGGCTTGTAGAGTCATTTTTGCTGATGAGAGCATCTCTAGAGGAGAGATCCGATGAGAGGATATGGTGATGTATTACGAGACTCTCCATGTGATTCTTGCTGGTTTGATTGGAGGATTTATTTGTCTTGATAGGTGATCACGAGGTTTTGCTATTGGATGGTGTGAGATTCTTCAGAGTATGATGCAGCATTGGACTTGACATGCTTTGGGTGTTTGTACGCTGGCTCATTTATATCATGATCTTCATCAGGTGGTGTATGATGAGAGTGCTAGGTTGTCTACTGGATGCACATTATTGTAGATCTGGTGCTGGGAGCACATTGCTATTAGTTGGCCTATCCATCACAGAGTTTGTGGAGAGAGGCAGCCATATATGTATTTTTATGTAGGTATCCTTACTTAGCATAATCTAGGTAATATGGAGTATTGGCATTGGGTTCTTGATTCATTGAATAGTATTACTTGGAGACCATATCTTGATTGTGAGCCATGGATGGATGTTGCACAAACATTACCATTTATTATGCAAAGTAGATATCTCATTGGTCAGACTCCTTGCATTATTGAGTGACAATTGATTAGTCGCATTCTTAGATAGTTTGGTATCATCTAGCCTATGCCTACTGGTGTGATGATATATGCTCGGTGGTACAGAGATAGGTGAGATTGGGGACCTTAGTTGTCATTTGAGATTGCTCGCGTAGAGTTTCTTGCTACTCTGAGAGTGGCTTATGATATGAGATTGCACATTCTTGATCCTGGGGTTACTGCAGAGTATGCTCAGTACATACTAGCACATCCATGTCCTCATATTACCAATCTAGCAGATCCTCCTCCTAGCTTAGGAGATGAGGATGGTAATTCAGATGATCCAGTTTTTAGGAGACGAAGATGAGAGCTCAGAGCTGCTCAGGAGGCCAGGGAGGTGGAGATGAGGGTGGGGATGGTGGTGGTGGTGGTAGGAGACCTGGACGGAGGGGAGGTCAAGTGAGAGTTTGTGGAGGACCATTTGGACTAGTTGGCAGGATTAGGAGACCACGTCCTATGGGTGGGAGAGATGTTGGATGGATTGGGAGGGATAGTGGTAGGGCAGGGATGAGATCACTGAGAGGGTTGCCATTGACAGGAGGAGGAAAGATGATTGGATTGGATGGGGGTTGCGGGAGAGGCATTGATTTTGGTTAGATTTAGCTAGACCCTAGAGATATTGTAGCTCATGGTGGAGATGATGAGGATCTAGAGGATCATGTTCCACTTATTAGACGGCAGGTTTTGAGAGCTACTTGGACTGAGATTCCAATAGGTGGACAAGGAGGTGGTGAGGAGGGGATTGGGGTTCATGCACCACAATAGGATTTTCCAGAGCAGGTTGCACCAGAGCATGATATGCCAGAGCAAGAGACTACTGATAGTCTTATAGCACAAATTGATCAGCTTCGAGCACAGGTACAAACTTTCATGGCTGAGAGGGATAGAGTTGTTAGGAGACATCAGGATACTCAAGTCCTTCTTGATCATATTCAACAGGTTGGATTGGGTACTCTCTCAGTTGACACTATTAGAGCACTAGTTCGGGCTGGGAAGGAGACTTCTTGTTGGCGAGGACTATATGAGGAGGTAGTTGCAAAGAGCCAAAGAGCAGGTAGTTATCATACCACCATGTTGATGGATACTAGCAGTGGTGGAGTCATGGGACCTCCTCAGAGGAGTGATGATCATGGGAGATAGGCATTTGGAGAATCTTCATGACCACAACCATAGAGATGGACAGAGTTAGGTGGTAGTGGTACAGGACAGTCGTGACTTGATTTGGAGGCACTTGTATTGTTTATCTAATATCATTGTATTCTTGGACTTTTTATTGTTTTATGATGATCTATATGCAGACATGAACTTTATATGATGAATATCTCTATTATGCATGTTACTCTATTTTATGATGATGATCTATATGCATTGATTACATGGATGATGCTATGATGATGATCTATATGCATTGATTACATGGATGATGTTATGATCTTTTCTTTTCATTATGATGATGCAATATAAATGTTTTTGATTTTTGATTTTGAGGACTTTGGATGCAAATGAAAATGATTACTTAACTTAAATGATACAAATGCAATGATCTATATGGGAATGCAATGAATGATTATGCTAATATGCTAGTCGAGTGTTTTTTATTTTTGATGCAATTTTTTACAATAATGTGAAAATGCTAATGCAATGATTGATTGATTATATGATTATGATTCCAAGTGCAAAGATGCAATTTAAATGAGATGAAATGATAATGCAAATAATAATGATGATACACTACATGATTAATGGAATGCACTTAATTAAATGCAAACTAATGCAATTGATGAAATGCAACTAAATGATTTGAAATGATTCGAAGGATGAATGCATCTAAAATGAGCAAATGCAAATTGTTTTTGTTTGTCCAAGTATACTTAATCATGATTTATGACTGTTGATCCATTAATGAAACGATATGCTTATAATGCAACTGACAATGTATGCTTATAATGTAGATGAATAATGAGCTAATCTAAAATGATGTAACTAAAAATGATACTGTCATTCTTCATATGCTATCTTTTAACAGTGCTTGATTTCATCATTGAGCTTTAAAATGCTATAAGAAAATACAAGCAATTTGACATAAAGATTCAAGATGACATGAGCATTTCTTACATGGATTTTGATATAGAAAGTTAATACAAGAAACTTGATATAATGGATCAAGTTGGCCTGAGTATTGCTTGCAGAACAAACAAGGATTATCTCTTTTCAGGCATGACTTGGAACATCCTCCTTGATCTTTTGCTGATCATATCCTGAGACAAGTACATACTGTAGTAAGAGATAAACCACAAACAACAATCAAAGAAAAATAATCATACTCCATCATAGCTTTTCTAGTCATAGACATCCTTGAGTCGCATAGAGTACATGATTAGCAATAAAATTGAGATATAAATACTGAATCTTGCATGTAATTCA
The DNA here is from genome assembly GCF_030272615.1 of Cryptomeria japonica. Classification (NCBI taxonomy): domain Eukaryota; kingdom Viridiplantae; phylum Streptophyta; class Pinopsida; order Cupressales; family Cupressaceae; genus Cryptomeria; species Cryptomeria japonica. Next base: position 246,087,764 of record NC_081405.1, on the reverse strand, counting down.
CACATTCTAATGGTCAATAACTGATATAGTTATCTTGATGAATGATCTTTGATAATCCTTTATTACTTGCTGATTGATTCTTGATTTCTTGAGTTTCACGATTCAATTATTGAAGAAATGCCTTGATCTTTATTTCTTTGTTGCTCGTTATCTGTTTCAAAACCCTAGGTGTTTTTGGTTTTTCTAAGTTTTCTGAATGTTTTGGATTTTCAAAGATTCAAAAGATCTCCTTAGCAAAAGGAATTAGGATTTTGCCCCCAGTGGAAACAAAAATTTATTATGGATGTATGAATTGATCAAGATCCAAACCATGGAGGGATACAAATGCAGATTGATTGATTATGATAAAATCTAAGACAGTGACTACGACAAGTGTGTCAAAGATTGATAATTGTTGGTAAGTTGCATATTTCTTGCTAAATGGTTCAGAGAAATGGATGCGAAAGATGGAATGGATAAGCTAGGATATGATGGAAGCAATAGATTAGATATGATGAAGTGGATAGGCGCACAAAGCAATCTCATAGATGGAAGAACTCACTTTTTAGATAGAGCATGTTTACCATGTTTTCACCATCTAAATTTATTGCACTTTTCTCTCTCTTTTTCTCTTTTTTAATTTTATTTTATGCTTTTTAGGGATTTTCTTCTTTTTGGATGTTTACTAGATTTTTTTAGGACTTTATATGCTTTTTATTGATTTTTTTTCAGGACTTTATATCTCAAGCATAGAATTTCTTGAGATGAATAGAATTGATAGGTTTATCAAACCAATCACCTTCAGGGGTAGATAACTTGTATTCTCCTGATCTGTATGCTGCTACTATGACAAAAGGGCCAATTTGGTTCAAATTTTCCCTTCTTGTCTTGGTCTTGCTGATTCCTTGGATTCTCCCTTAGAACTATATCTCCAATCTGAAAAATGTGCGGCTTGACCCTGTGGTTATAACTTCTTTCCATTCTTTGTTGATATACTTTTAAATGATCTGTTGCATTTTGGCGACGTTCCTGAATCAGTTCAATATCTTGGAGTCGAGAGACTCATTGTTATTCTTCTAGTATAAGACCTTTCAAGGATACTCGTAGAGAAGGTATCTCTACTTCTATAGGTAATATGGCTTCTGATCCATAGACCAAACAATATGGAGTTTTCCCTATTGGAGTGTGGATGCTAGTTTGGTATGCCCGAAGAGTAGGATTTAGCTGAATGTGCTAGTCTTTTCCAGCTTCATTGACTGTTTTCTTCAAGATTTTCAAGATAGTTTTGTTTGATGCCTCAGCTTGACCATTTCCCTATGGATAATATGGAGTAGGAAACCTTGTTGGATATGAATTTGTTCACATAGTTCCTTCACATCTTGATTTTTGAATGGTCTTCCATTATCAATGATAATGGTCATAGGAACTCCATAGCGACAAATTATAGAATTCAAAATAAATGATGATATTTGTTTTCCTATCATTGTTGTTAAAGGCTCTGCTTCAATCCATTTAGTAAAATACTCAGTAGCAATCAGAATAAACTTATGTCCATTAGAAGATGAGGGATTTATCTTTCCTACCAAATCAAGGCCCCATTGAGAAAATGGCCATGATCCTGTCATAGGATATAACTCTTGTGCCGGTGTATGAATGAGATTCCCATGGATCTGACATTGTTTACATTTTCTAGCATATGTGAATGAATCTCTCTCCATAGTAGGTCAATAGTAACCCATACGAAGAAGTTTCTTGGCCAATGTTAAACCACTTGAGTGTCTACCACAAATACTTGCATGAACATCGTTAAGAACTTTCTTAGATTCTTCTTGTTCAAGACATCTCAACAAAGTACCATATAGACTAGACCTATATAGGATATCAACAATAATAGTATAGCGAGAGGACTGACAGATAAAATTCCTTCTCTGATTGTGGGATAAGTCAAGGGGAAGGATATTTTCTTTTAAATACTGATAAGTTTGACCGTATAAGGATTGACTGGTTCGTGATATATGGCAAATTTGGTAGGTATGCTGGGATTGAATGGTAGGGGTTAAGATATCTTCCACGAGAAATTTGTAATGATGTTGATTCTCCTTATTTTGCAAGAGAGATGCTATTGTAGCCATTGCATCTGCTGCTTTATTCTCATTTCTTGGAATCTGGGTGAATGATATTTCTTTAAAGTGTTCTTTAAACTCCTCTACCAGCTATTTATATGGCATGAGCTTATCATCTTTAGTTTGATATTCATCATTTATTTGGTTGATGATAAGCTGTGAATCACCATAGACATGTATTTTTTTGACATTCCATTCAATGGCCATTTTAAGCCCAATAGCCAATGCTTCATACTCTGCAGTATTATTGGTGCATGGAAACCATAGTCTATATGATTTTAGAATTGTGTCCTTGAGGTGTGATGAAAAAGATTCCTGCACCCGATCCATATTGTGTATAAGAACCATCAAAGTACAATTCCCAAAGTTTTGTACTTATTTTCAAGATATCTGCATCAGGAAATTTGATGTGCAAAGGTATGTTGTTTTGTAAAGGTGCATCAACTAATTGATCAATGATGACCTGTCCCTTGATAGCTTTTCTGTCAATATACTCTATATGAAATTCACTTAGTATCATAACCCATTTGGCTAGTCTCCCTATCAAGGTTGACTTGCTCAACAAATATTTGAGGGGATCTATCTTTGCTATTAGTTTCACATAATGAATTAACATATAATGTCGCAGCTTTTGAGTTGCAAATACAACTGCTAGACATGTCTTTTCTATTAAGGAATAATTTAATTCATAACCAACAAGCATTCTACTGATATAATATATTGCTGTTTCTTTTCCTTCTTCATTATGTTGAGCTAGGAGAGCTCCTAATGATACATTTGTTGCTGAGATATAGAGAAACAATGGTTTCCCTTTGGTTGGTGATACCAGTACTGGAGGACTCATAAGATATTCTTTTATTTGCAAAAAAGCTTCTTCACATTTTAGATCCCATTTGAATGGAATATTTTTATGTAGAAGATGGGTGAATGGAATACATCGATCTACTAACTGAGAGACAAATCTCCTGATTGATTGCAATCTTCCTTGTAAAGATCACAATTGACTTATGTTCTTAGGTGGCTCCATCTCCATGATGGCTTTGACCTTTTCAGGATCTACTTCAATTCCACGAGTTGATATAATGTACCCAAGGAGTTTTCCAGAGGTTACCCCAAATGCACATTTCTTTGGATTTAATCTCAATTGATATATTTCCATCCTGTCAAAAATCTTGCTTAAGATGTTCAAATGTTCTTGTCTTGTATGAGATTTTGCAAGTATGTCATCAACATAATCTTTCATAAATGTATGCATTGTATCATGGAAAGTTATTGTCATAGCCCTTTGATAAGTTGCTCCTGCATTCTTAAGCCCAAATGGCATAACATTCCAGCAATATGTTCCCCATGCATAGGTGAAAGATGTCTTTTATTGATCTTTAGGTGCGATTCTTATTTGATTATATCTCGAGAATCCATCCATTAATGAAAACATCTCATGCCCTGTTGACAAGTCCACTATTATATTAATGTTTGGTAGCGGGAAATCATCTTTTGGACATGCTTTATTTAGATCTTTGAAATCTGTATAGACTCTTATGCTTTTATCTGGTTTTGACACTGGTACAATACTTGAAACCCATTCTAGATAAGCAACAGGTCTTATAAAACCCACTTCTAATAGTTTCTTTAGCTTGATTTTTACAAGAAGAGCAATGTGTGGATGCTTCTTTCTTAGCTTCTGTTTAACTATTTTTCCTTTAAATCCACATTAAGATGATGCATGATAATATTTGGATTAAGTCCTGGCATATCTACATAGGACCAAGAACAATTTATTTGTCTTTGCTTAAAGAATTCCATGTATTCTTTCCTCTTTTCTTCTGATAATGAGGCAACATAATGAAGTATTTTAGGATCCTTTGATGTACCAATGTTTATTGCTTCTATTGCTTCTATTAGGATAACAAATCTCTCCTGAAAAATATATAAGAATAATGTCAAACTTTCCATCTTCTGGCACCCCAAAGAGGTTCTCACCATCAGATACGTCCTTTATTTTTCTTTTGATTGATCTAGTGTTTCCATGAAATGGTTTTCAACAATAGGTCTCTTTCCTTGTTTTATTTCACTTTTGTGATTGGAAAGTTTGGCATTCTGCTGACTATAAGAAACATTACTTGATTCTGCAATGGAAGATATCTTAGGTGTGATGGGTTCGACAATGTTAAGGTACACAACTAAGTCATGATCATTGGAAAAGACATTTAGTTCAAGGTTGTCTAAATTATCCCAATCAATTAGTTCAGGATGAAGAAGGGGTAAATCATAATCACTGTCATCATTAGGTGCTTTAATGTTCATGACATAATGATCATAATTTGGCATAGAATAGGTACTATCATAGATTAAATGTTTTTGAGAAGTGTCTTTCCCAAGCATCTCCCAATTGGTTCTAACAAAATCAGTATTAGTATTTTGTAGTTCACACTCAAGTGGTTCTTCAATTGATGTTTGTCCCTTAAACGAATGGATTATATCAACACACACATCTTTAATACTGCAAATTCCTTCTTGATTGACCTCATTTGAATTTTGGAGTTGACATACTTGTGTAAATGATAAAGAGGATTCTTTTGCTAGAGTTTCTCTCCTTTCAAACTCAACCTCTTCTGGACTAATAGTCAATCCAACTTGACTATCTCTTAATTCTTCTATGGTTCTGCCACATCTAGATACATCTTGTTCCTCTTTTGATGAGAACATTATATTTCCAGATGCTTGATCTATCCTTTTTTGTACTTCTTGCGACATTACTTCTTTGTCTTGGTCATTCCATTTCCTTTTTTCATACACCTCTTTTCTCTGAATTCTGAATTTTTCTTGCCTTCTTTCTAACTCCATCTTTTGTTTTGTAATAGAGAAGTCTTCTTTTGTGAGAGTTGCTTGGTCTTCATTGTGTTCCTTAATTGATGTAGTAGATAAGACATCTAGATCCCATTCATACTCATTTGAATCTGTCTCTGAATCATGATCTAGGACTGCTCCACTATACCATACAGGAATGTTGTATGGTGCAAAGAGTTCCTTGATTTCTGCCATCTCTATTTTTGCTGATTCTAGAATATCTTGTTCTGATTTTGCATTTTTTTGTATTTCTAGAATTTGTTGACAAGAATTTTCTTTACCCTTGATGGTAACCTCCTTGTCTTACTTTTCAAGTTCTTCTTGCTCCTTTTGTTTATTTTACTATTTCTACTGCTTGATGTAACTTTTCTTGCCAATTTTCTTGTTTAGAGACTGATTTCTTTTTCTACTTTTGTTGTTGATGATTATGTTGCTTTTGATTGGATTTTAGATATCTAAGCCCAGATTTATCATCTTTAGATTGCGAGTGCGAACAAATAGGTTCTTAAATACCTTGACACTGCTTACCAATTGGTCCTTTTCCTTCATATCCCATTTTTTTGCATGATTTCATAACCTTTTCCATATTATTTTATGGGAATATTGACTTCTGTTGCTATTTCTATAGTCTTATCTTCATCCTTGTACAACCAACCAAGAATGTCTTTGTCTTCATTTTCTTCTTCAAGAGTTCTATCACTAACAAATGTTCCTTTAAACATATGTTTTGTTGTCTTTGATTGAATATCTGTAGGCTTTCCATATGACTTAGGGGAAAGTGGAAAATTATGCAAAGAATATTTTCCCTTTCCTTCATCATTTAATTTGAGATTTTCCTCAAAAGTTTCCCATAACTTTTCTTGAATTTCTTTAGTAGGATATACTTATTCTCTGTTATGTGGAACTCTTGTATCTTGTGTTGGCTTTAAATTATTGCAATATTGACTAGAATCTACAATTATAGTGATCTCTTGTCCTTCATGAGGAAATTTTACACATTGATGATATGTAGAAGGAACTGCTTGCACCTTGTGAATCCATGGTCTTCCTAGAAGAATGTTGTAAGAGAGGTTCAAATCTAAAACCTGACACAATGTATTCCTTTCCACAAGTCCTATCTTTATTGTTAGCACAATAGTTTCTTTAGAAGAACGTTTTGCTTCATCATAAGCCTTGATGGTTATTTTCTTTTTTGAGTCCACTGCATTTTCTGAATATCCCAAAGCTTTTATCAAACTTAATGCACAAATGTTTAAGCCAGCTCCTCCATCTATGACTACACGTTTGACATGAGTTTTATTGATGGTGACTTCAACATGTAAGGGAGCATTGTGAGGATGTTGCAAGGATGCATCATCATTTTTAGAAAATGATAAGCAATGAGGAGCTATAAGGTGTCCTACCATGTTTTGGAACTGATCTATATCTAAATATTTTGAAACTGTTATTTGCACTAAAGCTTTCTCAAAAATTTCCTTATGCATAGGTGAAACCTTGAGAAGTTCCAAAATTGATATTTGAGCGGGTATTCTTTGTAATTGCTCTACTAAATTGTATTGTTGCGAAGTGGATGTTGGGTCTTTTGTTATACCTGGAAAGGTAACCTTTGCTTTGCTTCTCATAATAACATTGATTGGCTTTGAAGATGGATTATCTTTAACAATGATAACATTTACCACATCATCATATGTATAAGTGTAATTCACTTTGGCTTTTCCTTTGTCATCTTTTAATTGGGATGGTTCACCTTTGTCATAATTCGGAAGTGGAGTTTTGAAAGCTAGGTGTGATTCATTTGTCTTATGGCTATCAACTATGATGGTTCACCTTTGTCATAATTCAGAAGTGGAGTTTTGAAAGCTAGGTGTGATTCATTTGTCTTATGGCTATCCACTAAGATGGTTCCATTATTGATTAGATCTTGGATAAGGTGTTTCAATCTCTAACAATCATTTGTTTGATGTCCTTTATTTTGATGGTAATTGCAAAAATGATTTCCATTCCACCAATTTGGCTTGACTGGTGGTTCATAACTTCTTGCTTCTGGTAAAACAATCAATTTGTTGGCAAGTAGAGTTTTTAGAGCTGATTCCAAAGGATCTCCAATGTTTGTGAATTTCCTTCAAGGATTGGAGAAGGACTTGGCTTTATTGTTTTCTGGATTGCTATTTCTTGGGATTTGACTTGATAGATTAAAGATTGGTTGTTGTTTTTTTGTAGCACTATTATCATCATTTCCTCCATTCCTGACATTCCTATTCTTTGACCAGAACTTGGGTTTGTCATTGTTGTTGTTGTTGTTGTTGTAGGAATTATTGTAAATTTTTAGCTCTCTTTTCTTTACCATCGCGTTCTCTATTTTCATACCATTCTCTATCATTTTGGCAAAAGAGGGAGGACATTGCATTCTTAGTCGATAACTCATTTCACTGATAAGATTATCAATGAATATGTCCATTTTTTCTTGATCAGGTACATCTCGGGGATACCTATTAAACACGCATTTCCATCGTTGTAAGTAGATCTTAAAAGATTCACCATTCTTTTTTTTAACATTGCACAGATCCAACAATGTTATCTCATTACTTATATTGTAGGAGTATTGTGAAATAAATCTATTCACAAGTTCTTCAAAAGATTTGATTCCAGATGGTAATCTTGAAAACCACTCCATTGATTGTCCATTTAAACTCATAGGAAAAAGATGCATAAGGTAAGTTTCATCGTGAGCAAATTCCATGCTCATAGTACAAAACTCCCTAATGTGATCCTAAGGATCAGATTTTCCATCGTATTTGTCATATTTAGGAATCTCGCAATGTTGCAGAAATGGTAGCATATTCAAATTCTTATCAAAAGGATATGGGCATATATCTTCTAATGAATAATTCTTGGAGCTTGTTCCATTTTGCATGTCTTTTATATGTTGTTGTAGAGTTTGCATTTGTCGAGTAAGGTTTAGCAATGGATTATCCACATAGTTTCTCCTTGTTTCTTCGTGAGTTCTTTTATCACTATGCTCTTTTCTTGTGTCATCCCTTTCTTTCCTTGTATCTTCATGTTTTTCTATATTCAAAACTTCATTGTTTGGATCATCTATGTTTTGGGTGTTACTTACCTCCACATCTTGTTTCAAGCTTTCTATGTTAAAGTCTTGTGGTAGTTTAGCTCTAAATTTTTCCAACATCAAGACATATTTCTCTTTTTGCTTTGCTAACAATTTTTCCATTAGGCTATTAAATTTGAAATCTTTCTCAAGGTCTCTAATGGTGCTATTGACTACTTCTTTGTCAACAATGGTAAACCCAAAAGTTTGGAATGTAGGATTATCTTCTTCCTCCATTTGTTGTTTTCTCAGTTGTTCGTATTGAGCTCTAGTCCAAACTGGCATGTGATTATTTTAAGATTTTTGAAATTTCCAAAGGACAAAGTCAATAGGTGATTATTGGTTTAGGTAGATATGCTTTGTTGATTTTACCACTATTGTTTGTTCGTTTGATAAAGTGTCTCTTTGTTGAAAAGAATGTCCTTGTAAAATTTCTCCGTCAAACTCTGTACCGCAACCACATATGTAGTGACGAAAACAGTGTAGGAATGTCCTATGTTTTAATAAGATCTTGCGATTGATATACAAGAATCTTATTCTTTTCTGAGTAGCTTTATAACTAGGTTTTCTTTTCTTAAGGTGATACTTAAAAGTCATATAAGCATCTGCCAATTTACAAGTTTGTTTGATTCCAATGTTGGTGTGATTCTAATTTTGATATAACCTAGGTTCAAAATAGGAAAGATATATCCAAGATTATGAACCTAGTATAGATTGATCAAGCTTTGTGATAAAGGATTTGATTATCCTGATGAGAGACTTGACAACGATGTTGATTTTTTTGCACTTAAGATGTTTGAATCAATAGCTTGTTGAATGTTTATGCTTATAGAAACCTTTTGGGAATAACCTATTGGATTAGTGACCCAGTTGTTGAGCTAGTTTGAAAATACGTGATGGTTTAGAGACAAATATACTTCAAGAATTATTCTGATACTAATGTTTTGATACTTTAGTTTGATTTGGTGTTTCAAATGTTGGAAAACTTTTTGTATTACCCTTTTGATCAATCTTTCCAGCAATTTGTTGGATTTTTGCTCATTCGTAGATGATAATTTCCTTCAATTTTTTTTTGACCATTTGGAACATGTTACAGACATAGAAGACACAATGTTTAATAAACAAAATGCACAAGAAAGTACAAATCTTATGGCAGGCTAAGACAATAGTTGTTGAATCTCACATGGGGTTTCCCCCGAGGCTACACTATTCAAAGCGATTATCTAGATGCTTGACCCCACTAGCTCTACCCTTGGCACTCACTTCTCCAGGAAAGCCAAGAAACAGTTTGCATGAAAACTCATCATGACAAACTTTATATCTCTACTAAGAATTGCATGTGTGTGAGCAGCTTCAGAGGTCTGGCCTCCTGTAGCAACAACTAGAAGGATTTTAGCAACTAGCACAAGTGGTTTTTAGTAAAGGCTTCCAGTCATGCAGCCATAGATGCAACACTTTCAGCTTTGTAAATATAGAAGGTTCCCAGCCTATAGAGGTTATGCTCCATAGGGTTTATGGAGAAACATAGTGTCGGTACGAACTTATCAGCACATGTTTGGGACTTTCGTCACAAACATAATTTATTTAGAGTGGATTGGAAGGACTTGGCATTAGCCCGTTTCCACTTTAGGTCATTCCCCTCTCACTAGCCCACTCAAGGCAGCTCGGGAAGGTAGGCCCTCTAAAGGATTTAATTGCTTGAAAGTAAAGAAAGCATAAAAGAGTGGGTTTGGCTTTTTGATCACCCAATTAAGGGGAGAGCATATACCTACCACTTTCGAGACACAAAATATAAGTGTTCTTTTTAACTTTCCATAGCAATGTGATCTATCCTCTATTTGGAGATGTTGCTCCAACAAGCATGGTGTTTATTTTAGCCTTTTTAAAAGTCTACATGCAACTATTTTAGAGAAGTTACTAAAAATGCAAGTTGCATGCTGTCAATTTATCCTCTTAGTTAGAATAAATGAGCAAGACATGATATATTACTTCCCAAAATAAGGCTTTTAATTAACTAGGTGAGGAAATCCATAAAAGTTGCCTTAAACACCATCCTACATATGCATGTTAGTAGTTCGAAAAAATTAATTTCTTGGACATTCAAACCTACAAGAAAATTTTGTTAGTTTCAAACAAAAGTGCTATTCTAACATATGCGCTATCTTTCACCTCAAAAGCGCTAATCTACAGAGCAAAAGCGCTAATCTGCACTACAAAAGTGCTGCTCTGTGGACTCAAAAGTGATTTCTTCAATAAATGCGCTAACCTAGCAGACAAAAGTATTAACCTGTAATGCAAATGAGCACATTTTAAGACAAAAGCACTAACCTGAATGGTATATGCGTTAACCTGAGATGCAAATGCGTTAACCTAAGATGCAAATGCGCTAAGCTATCGAGCAAAAGTGCTATCAGAATTCACACATGCATGAATTTGCATTACAAATGCATTAATTTTACTTTTTTGAGATTTTTAAAGGTATATGCGAGGTCCATGAGCCCCATGATGGGTGCAAAAATGTGTCGACTTGAATTTCATCCTCAGAATGCTACCTGCAACAAGTTAGTTTCATAAAATACCAATGGAAATGCTATAAGAAATTCAAACTCAACCAATGAAACTACATGAAATACATATGAAATAAAAATACTAATATTACCTTCATGATTTATGTCTCATTGTGTCCTAACTCCACTATTCCTAGTTGCAGATGGTGTACTCTCAAACAATGCACTAATAGCTTCCAAGATGGCATATGAAGAATGGACTAATAACTGATAGTTCATAGATGCTATGATATGTAATACTACATGATTATACTACAATGATTATGTTAAATTGCTAACTGCTGTAAAGCGGAAAATCGAGCCCTAGGTGTTCCCCCCACTCCAAGGAGAGAGAAAGGAGGTCACTAGGATTGACGGTTTTCACTTAGGACAGAGACTTTACATTCAAAAGAGGGGTTGAAACTCACAAGATCCAATCCCACACAATGCAAGATTGAATTCTAAATGAGTTTCAAGGGTTGAGACAACAAGGATACCCTCTTTTGTAAAGAATGTAGATAGAAGGATTGAACTAGGAGTGTATGTAAAAGTAGGAAAGATTTGCTTGTAGATGGAGATAGAGACACGGGATGGAGCTACAAACCTGGAATTAGCAGTAAAATGTCAAGACGATGCTGTCCTACAAGTTTGAGCGAAAGTCGATGGGATGATGGCGCTTGGAGTGCACATGGTCCTCTGAAAAATCCGCGAAATGAAGGGGGATCTGTTCATCTCTGCACAAGGATTCCAGATCTTCAATTACAGCCGCATACCTGCAACCTACACATAGAAAAGAGAGGATGATTGGGGGGTTAGGGATTAGGGGTTTGCCTTCAGGTCAAACCCCGATTTTGGAATTAACCAAGAAATGAGAATGCTGTAAATGTAAATGTCCGTAATGTAATCAAGTACTGATACCTTGTTGTAAGAATGTTTGTATTCTTACATGCAAAGGTGTAATGATGTTGTATGTTGTATGTTGTATGTTGTAAGTTGTGTGTTGTAAGTGATCTCCTCTTCAATGGTTGAATCCTTGTCTTGAATGCAACACCTAGCCTTGAATGGAGACCTAGAATGCTCAATTGCCTGAAGGAATGCTTGAATGCTTGAATGTTTGAATGTTTGAATGTTTGAATATCGCTTCCGCCTCTTGTACACATATGTTTTTTCCTTTTCTTTTTGGGAGGGGAAATGTAGTTTATATACTTGTCAATGAGGGTTAGGAGACTGATTTTTCTGACCTTAGGCCAACCTAGAAGCATTATTTTCCAAATTGCAAACTTGAAGACCCGATGCCCAACAAGAGACCGGGCCCAAAATAGGGCCAGGGACCAGGGTGCTAGGCGCCATGGTCCCACCTCCCGGGATAGCAGGGTGCAAGGAGGATCAGGCCAAGGTGCAAAAAGATGCAATTTTTGATGTCGTAAATAGGTTTCGGGGTCTCCATTTAGGTTCAACGTTGCGCCGCCATCATGAAGACCCAAATGCAGTCAAAATTGCAAGTGTCACAATTTTACGATGCTACATTTAGCCCCCACTTTAGCGGGAGTATAAGCGTACGCCCATACTTCTGGTAAAGTACAAGGAAACAACATTCAAAGACTTTCACCACGTCAAGGAGGCAAGATACACCAAGCCCCTAGTGGACTAAGGATCTTACGACTTCGATTGACAAAGTAAAAGGGAAGATCACGAGGGAGAACCATGACTGACAATAGTATGGTTCCCTCACTATGAGTCATGCAAGAAAAAATACCAAAAATTTTCAAGGCAAAGCTAAGTTCGCCAAGAAATTTTTAAGAATCTTGAAGAGATATGGATGGAGTGTATGCCCCCTACTTTAAAGTGATCACACATGCCTCATCAGGGGTGATTGCTTTAAGGTAGTGATACACATAAGAAATGAGAAGGGAAAGGAGCATGTTATCCAAAGATTTAGCCCCCAAGTGTGAGATAAACCCAAGGATAATAGACACAAAACACAAATCACGAGGTGACTTCGCTCTCCTTGGGGTCAGTATACTGTATGATAATTCATGTATATCATATGTATGTATGCATAATTGTTCTTCATTCCCCAATCAAGGAAGGTCACCTAGAAGAAGGGAACACATGTGTCTTTTGAGTCAACATGAGAGAGACCAAAAGAGATCTCAATGCTTTGCATCGTCCTCAAGTAGACAACACTAAGGACAACAAATAGAAGAATGAGAATAACACATAGAAGAAGTAACAAAAGATATCAAGAGAGGAGGAGAGAGTCTATTGTGCTAATGAACTAGTCTAGCATGTCATCCACCCCCAATCTTGCTGATCAATATTTCGGGAAGGCAAAAAACACACTAGAGGAGGAACATCCAACATAGCAGATGGAGCTATCACAAGATCCAAACAAGGGCTATGTTCATGTTCCCAGCCACGTTGTTCTTGTCTAGGAGCTAAGATAAGTGCTTTAGAAAATTTGTTAGATAAATGGTTATCAATATCAACATATTCATATTCACTATCAGAAGCAAGAGAAGTAACATTTTCATCATGAATAACATTTTCATCTATATCATCATCAAGATTTATAAAAATAGGATCTTTAACTCGCACAGGATCAAAACCATCATGCATCTTATGCTTAGGAGATTTTGGCTCAATTTTTGGCTGAGGAGAAAATGGAATAATACTAGTTGAAGGTGTTTTGGGGGATTGCAAAGTTTGAGAAGTAGCTGCACGAGCTCTAAGATGATGCTTTCGTCGGCGTTCATGCGCAGAATGATTTCGTCTAGTCTTAGTAGGAAGTTGATAAGATTGAGGAGGAGGAATGTTCTCATCCTTATCACTTGGGTGTTTAGGTTGTGGTCTCTTAGGCTGGATAATAGGAGAAGAGGAAGGTCTCTTCTCTGTATAAGAGGAAGGAGGAGGAACTGCTCCATATAAAGGAGGAATATTTGGTTTAGGAAGGAGACCAAGTCCATCATGACGAGGAGGTATAGGTCTACTTTTAGAAATTTTATTAGACATAGACATAGTCGCATCCATAGGAATGGGTTGGGAATCTTCTTGAGGAAAGACATTAGTTTTATCTTTCAAAGGAAGAACTTCCTTTTCAAGAACGATAGGAATATCAAGTTTGGGTGTTCGAGGTTCACTTAGAGATAGGATCATATCTTTTTTCCACTTTTGATAAGATTTGAAAAGATGATCACTTCGCGGTGGAAGAGATTGGAATTGTTTAGACCAAAAATAATCAATAGGAACGCTAGAAGTTCTTTCAGCTGGTTTAAAGAGACTATGATTGACAGTAACAACTTCACCATTATGGGGAAATTTCAAACACTTGTGAATAGGAGAAGCAATAGCTTTCATGGAAGATAGCCAAGGATAGCCTAGCTTCACACGAAATTGTTCGGATGATGGAATAATAGCAAAGGTCACATCAAGGGATTTGTTGTGGACCTCAATAGGTAATGTAATAGAACCAACTGCAGGAGAAGAAAATGCATCAAATAATTTCACAACCACATTTTTTTTGTCATAGATCACTTGATTCAATTGCAAAGTAAAAATAAATTCTTCAGTAATAACATTAACCATGCAAGAAGGATCAATAAGCACTCCACGGCAAGGTGTATTCTTGACTTTTGCAACTATATATAAAGGACCATCAGGTGCCCTGATAGTTTCACTAGAATCAAATGTGATGGAAGGTTCTTTAGGGATTTTCTGCTGCTCTACAAAGTTAATCACATTCAGAGTCATAGACACAAGACCATCAGGTGAGAAAGAGGAACCATTAGTCTCAATCACATTAGAGGTATGAGAAGGTAATGGATCAGTAAAAATCTTAAGATTTTGGTTAGGAAGAGCTACATATGTGTTGCCTCTATCATTCACACTTGAAACAGAGATAGTATTATTATCAATCAAATCTTGAATTTTACCCTTTAAAGCAAAACATTTTTCAGTATCATGCCCAGGTTGACGATGAAATTGACAAAAAGATTTGTTATCAAAATAGGGTGAATTAATCTTTGCAGGATCTATTTGCTTTATAGGAGGGAAAGTAAGCACATTTTGTTCCAATAACTTATTCATAATACTATGCAATTATTCATTCAAAGGAGTAAACTCTCTTTCTTTCTTGAAAAACTTAGAAATAGGAGGCACACCTGATGCTGCATTCACATTGTTGTTGGTGATGTTTTCATTGAACTTAACGAACCCTCTGTTCGGTTTAAACTTCCCAAATGGTTGTTGACTACTATCACCCTTATCACTCGGAGCCATAGGATTTGCTTGTTCCATTTGACTCACAGTCAGTTGATAATTGTGAAGAGTTGCACACAACTGTTGGAAAGAAGTAAACTCAGAAAATAGAAGTTTTTCTCTAATATCTTTTTGTAAATTAGAAATAAAGATTCTTTGAATATCATTGTCAGGTACTGGAAAAGAAATTTGAGCACACAAATGCTTATATCTACCAATGAAATCAGTCACTTTTTCTTTAACACCTTGTTTACAATGCATTAAATCAATCAAAGTAACTTTAGGACTTATATTGTTTTGAAATTGTTGAATAAAAGCATTTGCAAGTTGTTGGAAAGAAGTAATAGAATAGGAAGGCAATGAGCAATACCATTGTAGAGCCTTATCTCTTAATGTTCTAGTAAACAGTTTTGCAAGCAACCTTTGGTCATGAGCAAAATCGATACATATTGTTTGAAAGGTCTTAACATGTGTTAGAGGATCACCTTTACCATTATAAAGCTCCAACTGTGGGATTTCAGCATGCTTAGGGGGGATAGCACGAACAATGTCAAGAGAAAGTGGGCTCGCAACATCAAATGTGGGCACACTAAACTTAGATTGATTCATAGAGGCAATTTGTTGCTGTAAAGAAGAGACAGTTTGTGCAAGATTGTTAATGGTCGCTTCAATCGAAGAGTTCATATTAGACATGTTAGATTGTGATGGAGGTATTATGTTATTGAAAGAAGGTATTGATTGAGAGTAAGGTGGTGGGATACTATGATAGTTAGTCATAGGAGATGATTGGAAAAAAGGAGCACTACAAGGAGGAATGGAATGGTTGAATGAATTTCCCCCTTGCATCATGTTCATTTGTGGAGATGTAATAGGGACACTCATTGAAGGAATGAATGAAGAAGTCAGATTGAATGAAGGAAGAGGGTTGATTGAAGAGGAAGGATTGCCCCCATGACTGGTGATCATAGGTGGAATGTTTTGTATTGAAGTAGTCATTATGTTTGATGTAAAAGTAGGTATACTAGTAATAAAAGTTGTCAAAGGGATAGAATGATTGACTTGAGTAGGAGGTTGTGTATAACCTAAAGTTTCAACACAACTCTTCATAGGCATCACATTTGAATCCACGATGTATGCAATACTACGCAAAATATCAATTCCATTCTTATCACTTTGAACCATACGTTTTAGACCCTCAATTAATGAAAGGGCTTGACTATCGGGGTATTCTTGAGACATCCATTGCTGAAAATCATCAAATTGGTTATCCAATTTCGAAAGTTGTTCTATAGAAACCTCATGGAGAGCTTCTTCATCATTAAGAGGATTAGAGGGATTACTCATGTCCTCGTTAAAAAGGCCATTCAAATTAGGTTCCATCTCCTCAGTAATTAAACCTTGGAAAGACTTAATTCTAAGGCTTCGTCTAATGGGAATAGTGTAAGTAGGGCTTATGGTTGTAAAACTCATGCACTAGAGAGAGAGAGAAGATTTTGAATTTTAAAAATAAAGTTGGCAAAATTGAACAATGAGATAATGATTATCCAATTTGAACTTTTTGAAAGAAGAGGGAAACACAACTTCCAAGAAAGGTAGGCACAATTGAAAAATTAGGGCCAAGGGGGGTAGCTCTTAATTTTAATTGTTATCTTGAAAATTGAAATCTTGAATTTTGAATTTATTTTCGAATTTAGAGGTAGAAAATTTCAATAAAATTAGCCAATCTCCTAGATTTAAGCTATTAAATGCAATCATGACAATCTCCTGAAATTTTGAAAAAAATGTCGGGGACCGTGGTGAACGGAGTGCACACGGTCCTTGCAACTTTTTTTGAAATTTTCAGGGATGAAGATTATGATGATTTTAAAGATAATCTGAAAAAATTGAGTGATTTTACGATCTGTAGATAGGCCAAATTAAAGTTGCAATCTCAAAATTGAATCCTACCAAGATTGTTGAAAAATGCAAAATTTGAATTTTGAAAAAGAGAGGGAAACAGAAATTTTGAATTTTATGATTTTAGAGGGAATACTAAAAGCAATGCAAGCTTTGAAATTTAAAAGTTGACTCAATTTCATGCAAAATTCAATTTTGAAAGCGGAAATCAAAGTTGTTGCAATTAAACACTTAATTTCAAAAGTCACAAATTGCAAAAATTTGAATAAAGCACTGAAACTTTGAATGAATGCCAACACACTTTTCAGATTAGGATAGTAAGAAACACAATTTTAACACAAAATTTCAATTTCAACAATTTTTGAATGATTAGAAGCCTTAATCCAAGCAATCACTAGACCAACTTTGACTTTAATTTTGAAAGTGTTAGAATTGATGAAATCAGCCAAGATTCTGGATTCTAGCAGAAAAATATAGTAAGATCTAGCTCCCGAAATTTCGGAAAAAATGTCAGGGACAATGGCGCTTGGGGTGCACACGGTCCTCGCAACTTTTTTCAAAATTTTCAGGGATGAAAGATATTATGATTTTGTTGCGGAATCCAAAGTTACAGCCAATTTGGAGGTGTTTTGATCAGTGAAATCATCGGTCAAAGGTTGAATCAAGAGGGTTTTAAAAATTAGGGTTTTGACACTTAACCACTTAATTTTCAGAATTAAAGCACAAATATGAATTGATAATTTTCAATAGAAGGGTAGATCTGAAACAAGCATTAACAATTAAACATTTCACAAGCTCAATTACTAAAAAGAAAATTTAGGGTTTTTATGCAATTAACCTCTAAAATTTGCAAAAGATCAAACATGGAAATGTAATTAAGGAAGCAAAATTTTTTAGATCTAACCATGAATAATCAGAATTAGGATGTTCACATCGGGTTCACCAAAATCTAAAGCGGAAAATCGAACCCTAGGTGTTCCCCCCACTCCAAGGAGAGAGAAAGGAGGTCAGTAGGATTGACAGTTTTCACTTAGGAGAGAGACTTTACATTCAAAAGAGGGGTTGAAACTCATAAGATCCAATCCCACACAAAGCAAGATTGAATTCTAAATGAGTTTCAAGGGTTCAGATAGCAAGGATACCCTCTTTTGTAAAGAAAGTAGATAGAAGGATTGAACTAGGAGTGTATGTAAAAGTAGGAAAGATTCGCTTGTAGACAGAGATAGAGACACGGGATGGAGCTACGGACCTGGAATTAGTAGTAAAATGTTGAGACAATGTCCTACAAGTTTGAGTGAAAGTCGATGGGACGATGGTGCCCAGAGTGCACATGGTCCTCCGAAAAATCCGTGAAACGAAGGGGGATCTGTTCGTCTCTACACAAGGATTCCAGATCTTCAATTACAGCCGCATACCTACAACCTACACATAGAAAAGAGAGGACGATTGGGGGGTTAGGGATTAGGGGTTTGCCTTCAGGTCAAACCCTAGTTTTGGAATTAACCAAGAAATGAGAATGCTATAAATGTAAATGTCTATAATGTAATCACGTACTGATACCTTGTTGTAAGAATGTTTGTATTCTTACATGTGAAGGTGTA
Organism: Cryptomeria japonica; assembly: GCF_030272615.1. Taxonomy (NCBI): domain Eukaryota; kingdom Viridiplantae; phylum Streptophyta; class Pinopsida; order Cupressales; family Cupressaceae; genus Cryptomeria; species Cryptomeria japonica. Next base: position 246,069,409 of record NC_081405.1, on the reverse strand, counting down.
ATGATGTTGTATGTTGTATGTTGTAAGTTGTGTGTTGTAAGTGATCTCCTCTTCAATGGTTGAATCCTTGTCTTGAATGCAACACCTAGCCTTGAATGGAGACCTAGAATGCTCAATTGCTTGAAGGAATGCTTGAATGCTTGAATGTTTGAATGTTTAAATGTTTGAATATTGCTTCCGCCTCTTGTATGCATATGTTTTTCCCTTTTATTTCTGGGAGGGGAAATGTAGTTTATATACTTGTCAATTAGGGTTAGGAGACTGATTTTTCCGACCTTAGGCCGACCTACAAGCATTATTTTCCAAATTGTAAACTTGAAGACCCGATGCCCAACAAGAGACCGGGCCCAAAATAGGGCTAGGGACCAGGGCGCTGGGCACCATGTTCCTGAGGGACCAGGGCGCTAGGCACCATGGTCCCACCTCCCGAGATAGCAGGGTGCAAGGAGGATCAGGCCAAGGTGCAAAAAGATGCAATTTTTGATGTCGTAAATAGGTTTCCAGGTCTCCATTCAGGTTCAACGTTGTGCCGCCATCATGAAGACCCAAATGCAGTCGAAATTGCAAGTGTCACAATTTTACGACGCTACAACTGCTTCAAGATTAAAACTCACGGATGCATAAGTTTTACAAATGATTTGCTTGAAAATGCACTTGAAGTCTAACTCTCTCTCAACTGAAGCTCTTGATTTTATAGACCTTGAGAGGATGAGATGATATGGCTTAGATCAACGGTCATGATCAGATCTATAGATTTGGATGGCTGTGAGCAACGGTGAAGGTGGAGAGAAAGGGGGAAGAAGACAACTGTCACTCATCTCACCTTGACTAGGTTGCTGACTGAGGGAATCTAGGGATGGTTGGAGAAAATTTAGGCATGATAGGACAAGTGGACTCAAGTCCTTCCTAAGATGTAGGGGGTGTTGGAGAGAATATAGAAGATGGTTATGAAATATTTGTATGTACACAATATTCATTGAATTTGGAGGTTGAAGATAAATGATGAATTCATATTTAAGAAATATTAATTTCCTTAGCCACATAATTGATGAGTTGGCAAAGGGAAGATGAAGTGGACATGGAAAAGAAAGATTAAATAATTTAAGAAATTATTTAATATTTGAGACTGTAGGATAGGAGAATAACTATTAAATATTAGATATTTAATTTTTTTAGAGGAATAGGATAGATGAATTAATTAATAGAAAGACACAAAATGAATTAAATAAATTAATCTTTTCAAATTAACTATTTTAATAGAAGAATAATTATTAAATAAATATATAATATTTATTTAATCACTCATAGCCATTTTTATGTGTATACACAAGGTATATGCATGACTTCAAAGATCAAGATACATCAACGAAATTCAAGGATTGATATAGATCAACGAACTTCAAGAATTGATATAGATGAGCGAACTTCAAGGATTGCTATAGATGAGCGAACTTCAATAATTGCTATAGATGAGAAAACTTCAAGAAAGAAGATAGATGAGCGAATTTTGTTAATGCACTAATTAAACATTATTTGATGCCCTCTAAACAAAATTCAAAATTTAAACAAGAAAGATAAGTCGGCCAGACATAAGTGATTTATTATTTTAATTAAATTAAACAAGTCAGCCGGCTAATATAGGAAAAGACAACACCTTTCCCTAATCTCCTAAGAGAGAGAGAGAGAGAGAGAGAGAGAGAGAGAGAGAGAGAGAGAGAGAGAGAGAAAACATTCATTTTAAACATCAATCAAATTGAATTCATCTCTGTAATTAGCGAAATTCAAGACCAGATTTGTGAATTTATCAGTAGGAAGGCAAATTCATCACCATCAATAGTGAATTCATCCCAAGTAAGCATCAATTTCATCATCATAAGGATGAATTCTAACATTCTATGTGTAGAATAGAAGGTGAAATCTATCCTTCCACAACAACAACAGTCAAGAAATAAAGTGAATTCAAGAAGACTACGGATATGTGATCATCAACATTCATATCATTGATCAAATTTTGAGGATAATATAATTTAAACTAATATAAAGTTAGGGACAGGTCTTATTTAGGTCTAAAATTGATTTTGTTAAGGTGAATTAGACCTCCCTAATTCATCTAGAAGAGAAAATCATTCACATTTATTAAAATGCCAGATTCATTCAATTTCATAACTAGCTTATAGGCTTCGTTAAATCAATATTTCACCATTGTCTTTACTTACATATCTCTTGCAGGTGGAAGATGGCAGCTCCTAAACTAAACAAAACCATGACTCATCATGCACTCATCAAGGAAGATTTGAAGAGCAATGCATTTGACTAGGATCACTTTGCATTGGAGCAATGTAGGAGATACCAATCTTGGAAAGTTCGACACCAAGAAGTTTTGACATCCATCATACATGAGTGAACCTACTACTACACCCAAGAAGATGATTGAAAATGGGATCATAAATGCAGCTTGCTTTCCTCTCACAATGCAATGCTACAAGATAATTGTGGAATGTGCCAAACATTATGACTCTCCCTTAAGAAGGATCGTAGCAAAGGATGGAACAGTGCTCACATATCTCTCAAATACAACAATTAGTGAAACATTTCATCTACTTGAGCCTAAAGACATGGTCCATATAAGCATCTAGAAGGAGCTAAGTCCACCCATGATGATGATCCAGATGTTTGCGCAAAGATCATCGACAAGTTTAGGTTGAAAAAGCCTAGAGGTAGAAGAAGCAGATAGCCAGACAAACTACATAGAGTGGAATTCCATGACGAATTCAAAGACTTCATCACCTTACTCCATCAACTGGTTGGTGTACCTGAGGCTTCATATTTCAAAGACTGGATGTTCTACTTCATAGAAACAGTTACTCATGGCAAGAATGAAATCAATTGGGTGAGGTTCATCAACAACAACATTGATCTATAGTTAAGGAGACTATTGTGCACCAGAACATTCTACATGACCTCCTACATCATATACTCTCTTGCAAGAAATTATGAGTATCCAGGACTTATGTACACGGGCATAGTCGGAAGGAGACTTGGAGAGATAAAGGTGCATGAGTGTTATCCTTAGCTTAATCATCCACCAAAACAATAATACAAAAGAGTGAATGATGCATTCACTATGCACATCATGAGGATGCTTCAAGGAGGATTGCAAAGAAGATTCTCTCTAGAGGCACAAGCATTAGTAGAACAACATGGTGCATGGTTCATCCAGTTCTCAAAATTCACATAGATCAGAGTTCAAGGATGTCTTGTTCCTCCCTACACATTGCTTCGCTAACCAACATATAAATTGGTTTTACTTGAGGTGGCAAGGCATTTGGTGGCATATGTCAAGGCACATAGGTGTAAGCATGGAACCAATGTTTCTTTTCCTATCATGCTCGGAGTTTCTATTGAAGTATTCCCTTCCATTCTTGTAGCTGAGGATGCTGAGAGAGAATTAGCATTCCATCTCACTCAAGAGGATCAAAGAGAAAAGAAGATCATGGAGAAAAAGAGCCCTCAAGGAAGAAGCATAAATCAAATACAAGTCAGCCTTCCTCCAGACATGAAGAAGAGCCAAACCCAAATGAAGGGCACAAAGAGCAAAGGATAGAAAAAGAGTTGAGTCAAGGAGATAATGAATTAGCAAAATCCACAGTTCACAATGATAAAGGCGAGGAGAAATCATCACAAGGACAAGAAGGTCTCACCCATCTAATTCAATAGATCTGAGGAGGTGAAGAAGAGGATAATGATGAGACTACTTCACCACGTAGAGATGAGCAAATGCATGAAGATGTACAAATTCAAGAAGGAATATCCTATATTCCAGAATGGCTAAGGGAAAGACTAGTTGAAAAAGTGATAGTAGTTGATGAAGAACAAACATATGACATAGAAAGTCTTCTAAGACAAACTCGAGAAGTCACTAAGAAGAGGAAATCTACGAAGATGTCCAAGGTGAGTAGAGATGATTCAAGATCAAGGAAGTTGCAAATAGCTACTCCAAGTGTTGAGAAGTATGAAGGTGAGATCACAATAGATGAATATGATATGGAGACTATTGATTTGGGTCCACTCACCTGCAAGCAAGCTATAGGTGATGCAACTGATTCATTGAAGGCAATCAATGATATGTTGAGGGCTGAAATAGAAAAGAATAGAAAATTAGAAAAGGAGATAAGTGCATTGAGGAATTATGTCCAAAAATTTCAGCAACCATTGAGACATCAAAGTCTAGTGGCTACATCACTAGCCTTACTTCTAGTGGAGTCAGTTGATCATATGGAGAAGATGAGGAATTCGACACAGTTGATGGATACAAGGATAGAAGATTCATACACTAGAGTTAGTAGTTTAATGAAGGGCATAATGGAGACACTCGATATAGTTATAAAAGTTCTTGGGAGAACTCATTTCCTCATAGAAGCCTTTGAAGAATTTTCTCATGCTAGAGATGTCATTATTCCAATGCTTCAAGTAATAAGGAAAACATCCAAACAAGTAATATCAAGAGAGAAGATAACAAGAGAGGGATCTACACCCATCTTTCTACAGTGGAGCAGTCTACTCTGAACAAAGAAGGATATTTTTGAGGAGATTGGAATTGGATGTAGTCAAGTTAAAGATGATATGCATCAAATTCATGATAAGATAGTGGAAGTACCACAAATTATTTTGGAGAGGAAGATTGATCCAGGAACGATTATAGAAGCTAGAGAGTTGGAGGAAAGAAAAAGAGTTATCTTCCATGGGAGTGATGGAATGATCACCAAGGAAGAGTTGAATGATATGATTGAGTTTGTGATTTTAGCCAACAAGACTCAAGAACTTGAGCCTGAATGGGATAATGCCATCGTCAAAGCTTTTGATGTAGTCATGAACATGGAAGAGTAGTTGAAATCTCTACTTGAGATCCTGACGATAGAGATAGAGGGCATAGTGACCAGATTCATTGAATATGCCAAAAAGGAACAAGAGAAAGGAAACCAGATTCTAGAAGACAATTTGTTATGATCCCACTGGGAAGTTCATTTTCCTATTGGAGGATGCTTCCTCGATTTTTGTGTTAGTACATGCTATTTTCTCATTGGTTGATTCCATGATGATGTTTATCTAGATAGGGTTTCATTTGTATCAAACCCTAATTAGGGTTTAGGTGGCAAAATCTTAGCCCTTGATCTTCATTTAATCTCAGCCCTTCATTGTATTTGGGAGTATTATATAAACTCCACTCATTTCATTTGTAATAGTTAATAGAGGAATAGTGAGCTCAATTAGAAACCTAGTAAGAAAGAGAGATTAGATTGTAGAGATAGAATTCACTAGTGATAAGAGAAGGACTTGAAGAATTGTTGTTGTATGGCTTTTGGATTAATAAAACATTGAAGTTATGGTGTTTCTATTCAATATTTGAAGCTTATTGCATGGTTCTTTATCCTCTCAAGTCAATCTTTGATATTACTTTAAGTATTAAGATTGAATGATGGAATATTGTACTTGATGTATTGTGAAACTCGTAATCCATACCACTAGCCTCTTGTTGATTGTAAGTGCATCTTGTGTGCTCAACTGGAATCATTAAAAGTGCTTAAATTCAATTGTTGTTGAATCATTGATATGGATTCAAGTGATGGTATCTATATTTAGTAACGATTTAAAAATCTTAAAGTATCCTTAGATGATTGCACTAGTTTTGGTGGAGTTGTTCTTCTATGGCGATGCTAAGACTAGTAGAGTTCCATTGATGTTATCCTCATCCATTCATTCCTAGGATAGCTTAGAATCTCTCTAAACCCTCATCTTTTGCCATTTTTTGGCAAACATTTAGTAGTATTAGGAAAGAACCTCAACGCATATCATCCACAAAGTGCTTCATGAAATTTCTTGTTGTGTAAAAGGCCCCTTGATGAAACAGCATTCACAATGACCAATTGTACTTATCCACACGTCGTGACCTTACATTTGTGAACCTTGGAGTTATCTCAAGTGATCCTTAAGCCAATCTGTAACATTTGAGAAGCTTTTTTCAAGAGAGGATAAAATACTTTTGGGATTTTATTTTGTGTTCGCATGTGCATGAATAACACATCAAAACTACCTAATGGAAAAAAGAGCTAACCTCCAGATTAGGGCAATCACATTTTTTTAATATCTAGGCCTTGATTTTCTCCACTGCCAAATCCTATAAATTTTGCTATTACTACATTCTTTTTCAATCTTTCTACTTTGGAATTTGGTATCCATCTGAAATTTTAATCAATGGGTCTTTATAATCTACTTCCAAATTAACATTTCACACCATAATTTTTCTACTACCATACTTTAGCCTCTACCCCATCTTCTAAACTCATACCCTTTGCTACACTATCCTCCTCCTCTTTCCATAGAGAAGAATTTTGGTTCTTTCTTGGCTTCTCCTATCTTCCCTTCTAGAAAAATAGTTCTTCTGCTCTTTCCCTTATCATACCTGAACATCCCTTACTGCCGATTTCGCTCATTTTTTCTCCCTTGGTTGATCTAAGGATAAGATCCCATGGGATTTCAAGATCTATTTTCATGGAGTAGGAGGTCCCATGAATTAAAAAAAATTATGTTATAGGATTATTTCGAATCTTTTCTCAAAAAATAGCAGCCCTTGTTGTTTAGGACTGCATATTTCAGCGGGTGCAATTGGGGTGGGGCCAGAAATTGCCCCACCAACTTAGGAATTTTTTCTGCCACTTGTCAATTAGCTCCTATTTTAAATTCCCGCTAGAAAAGAAATAGAAGGACATGGTCTTTATTTATAATTTTTTCATTTGCAACATTCTTCATGAGATCACCAACTTCCCTAAATTTTGGAACTTAAACTTGTAAGCTGCTTTGCACCCACTGATATTTTTTAGGAAGCCCCCCTCCATGAGACCTTACTCTAAGATCTTTATCATATCTATTTTTTTTATTGTAGAAATTTAATTACATTTACAATATGAAATGTGATCATAATATTATAGTTTCTCTAATTTTCTGAATTTTTTTTATATATGTTTGAAATCTAGACAGTAATTTTACTCTCTTCATTTTACTGATTATTGAAATGCCATACATGATTGAAATGTTCTACTGGTAACTAGATTTTCATATAAACCTTGTTAATGCAAACTTCAGAAAACAAATATCAATATACAATGTAATCATGTATTAAATGTTTTCTTTTAAGAAAATACTAATAGTTATAATATTACAATATACAGAGCAAGCATAGCCTAAAATGTTTTATTGTGAAGTGACGACTAAGTTATTTCTATAATTCCAAACAATTCTCCTAGCAATCACCTTTCTGAGTAATTTGCTAGCTTAGACGTGGGAAGAGATAGGACTAGTCATAGGTCTTTTTATCATAGGTACAAATGGTGGTATTAGCATTTTACTTGCCCAAAAATTTCTTCATCTATTTTCCATAAGCTAAGATCAAAGGTCGTATTTATCTGTCAACACATAGTGTCTATCAGAGATATCTTTGTAAGTAATAATATAGGTTTCCTTAGGATATTCAATACTGGCTTTTTTTGTATTGATTTTAGTTCAAATACTTTTTAACAATGACTTTATTTATTGTTTGCAGAACATAGATGGGAATGGAAAGTGCAGTACAAACACTCTGTGGGTAAGCTTTTGGAGCTAAGAAATAAAACTGCTTCGAATCATATGCCAACAATCTATGATAGCCACTTCTATGCTTCTGAGTTTAATGTCATTGGGGAGGATAAAGCAATAGTTGCTAAGGGAGCCATCTTTGTAAAAGGGCTCATTCCTCAATTGTTTTCGTTTTAGATACTTTTACTGGCCACTTTTTTTTGTTGCATGTTCCAAGTTGGCTGGCTGTTTATAAGCTTGGGTTGGGCCTACTGGGAGCTTCATTATTTCAGATTTGATTTTTTTTTTTTTTCTACATTAGGTCTTTGGTGTTCTTCTTCCTTTCTTGTAAACTGTACATTTTTCTCCCTCCTTTTTTTAATCTAAGTTGATCTACAATTCAACTATTTTTTTCCTTCAGCTCTCTTATTACATCTTGATGATTGGATCACAGAGTATGATCTAAAATGTTGATGTTACATAGTTAAATCCAGACACAACATTCATTCAGTATGGACTGTGGAAATTTAATTTGTTCAAAAGACCCCATTTAAGCTTTTATTTAAGTATTTATATAACAAATATAGACTTTGAAATCTGCTACTAGTCACTTATTCAAAAAGAATTCAATATGATGGATCAGAAACCAATTCAAAGTATTGATGATCCATTCGATGATATTTATTTGTTAATCATTGATCTGTTTTGATGGACTATCACAACCATACAATCTACCGACATTGGATATTGGTGATAACAATCTATCATGGATATAGTTCATAGTTTTCATGACCTTATAAGTTTGGGTATTAGTGTGTAGATCATTTCAATAATTTTCTTTTAGAAAAAAAATTAAAATTAAAATTTTCAAAATTAAAGTAATAAATAATGTCTTTTGGCTGGTTTAGGGAAAGTCTTGGGGTACTCTATGCTCAGAGCTGGCCTTCTATGGCCCGATGATCTTTCTTCAGTCTCAAAATTGGAAGAATCTCTAACTTTTTACCCATTCCTTTTAGACCTTAAAGACCCAGCCCTCATGAAACATAGATATTTTGGAGCAATGGCACATGTCTTCTTGAAATGGAAATTTCTTTCAGGCTGAGGTGGAGACCTAGATAAGGAAGAGGAATTTAGAGATTTCACTATCTTAAACGGTTGAATCTCTCCAAAAGAAGAAGAAGAAGTACCTATCCAAAATGGCATCAATTTAGCTCATGTGCAGAGTGGCCATGGGTATCTCGGTCAAGGTGGTGGTCATGGTCGTGGGTGAGGAAGGGGCAGGGGCAGAGGTCATGGGGGTTGCGGTTTAGCTGTATCCGGTCTCCAGCCTAGGCCTTCATCCTTGGAGTTTTCGCAATTAGAAAGAGATGATTTTTTTGTAGACAATGATCTTTTTTGTTTTTGTTTAAGTTCTTAGTAGTTAAGCTTCAAACTGTATTCCCGAGTAGATTAGACTAAAGGTTTTTCGATGTACTCTAGAAATTTTGTTGTGGTTTCTTACTAGATGTTAGAAAAATCTCTCCGACTAAGACTGACTTGAAAAGGGTTTTTAGACTGCTAAAATCTTTTGTATTTAAGGACTTCTTTTTAATATAAAACTTTTGGCTTTGCCTTTTGCTGACTAAAAAAATCATATTCTACATAAATTTTTTAAAATATAAATATGCTATTACATAATTTTACTAATCTATTATAACAATTCTTTTTGCGATTTCACTAAATAACTTTGTAGTTTGTACACTCAAGTTCAACATTAATTTCATATCAGAAAATCAGTATCTAAATTATGATTCTTGTCTCTACAACAATTGGATTCAAATATCATCCTAGTTATTTATTTGCTACTTAATATCAACATATTTATCAATTTTCTTCTATTATTAATGGAAAATAAAATCTATTATATAATATTGTATTCATATGAAATATCCTAAAGCCTAGAGAAAAAAGTAGAAGATTAATGAACAACATTAAAAAACAACAAGAGTACATAACTTTTTATAAAGTTCAGTGCTAAAATAACTTGTGATTTCTAATTGGCCTCTTTTCTGAACCAATGTCAAGGACAAGAAAGAGTAGTCAACCTTGAGGATTCTTATAAAGTTCAGTGTTAAAATAACTTGTGAAGTATCAAATTCAGAAATGTCTAATTGGCCTCTTTTTTGAACCAATATCAAGACACGCAAGAGTATTCAACTTCGAGGATTCTAATTTGTGAAGTCTCAAATCCATAAATATCTAATTGACCTCTATTCTAAGCCAATTCCAAGACAAATAATTATACATTCTAAGATTTTTTGTTCTCTCTCTAAACATTCCCTATCTATGAGATTTTCAATTCTGTCTTGAACTTCTTTTGTATTCAGATTTCATTGTCATCAAACCCACTTTGTTGCACGTCCAAATATAGATTTGATAATCAACCTCTGAATATTCATTAGCACCAAATGGGACCTTCCCTTCGACCATTTTCTTATCCTTTGCAATTGCAATTTACAAAGGATCCCATTCCTCCATCTCCATCATTCTTACCTTCCCTTCAACTATTTTCTTATCCTTTGCAATTGCAATTTGCAAAGGATCCCATTCCTCCATCTCCATCATTCTTTATGGATTTTTGTAGGCAAACATAAACTTCTCTCACTAACCACAACCACAATAGATTATATTTTGAGCCAAACATACTTCTATAAATAGACCCAAGGATTTGATGAAGTACTACGAATTTGTAGGCCGACAAGCTTTGACTCCCAAGCTCAAACTCCATGACATATGTCATAGGGGATAGTAGGATTATTAACTTACGATTTTTTTTTCTTGATTAAAAATTCTTATATTAGACCTCTTTTATGCATTTATTTATTATTGATAAGATTCTTATCCTTCTCAAAATCAAGTTGTTTTAACATATATTTTTTAGGATTTCTCTAAAACATAGATTGCAATTTATTTTAATCATTTTTTCTATGGAGTTTAAAATATTTCTAATAGTAAAATCTTTTATAAGATAATTTTTTTTTAGGGATTACCATGTAATGATTATATTAAATTGTATACATTTAGTAATAAGAATAAAATCAATAAATCATATGAATACAAGTTTTGTGTGGAGAAATGTTTTGAATAAAAACTTCCACATAAGAAACAAGACAAGAATGTATAAATTTTATTCAATGTAAAGAGATGCATCTAGCATGGTAACACTCTTTCCACTTTGATGATACACTAACAACACCTATATATCTATTAAATAAATTTATGCAACTTAGAGAAATAGAAGATGAATACTAATTTAGTACCATTAAAGCATTATAAAATTAAAAAAATCCCAAGTTTAAAATAAAGAGGCTCTTTATATAATAGTAAATGTAACTCCTAATGAGCCACTAATGGTAAAAATGATCTCCATACCAAAAATAGATAGTATCTTTGACTTGCAACTCCATAATATGGAGCATAACCTAAGGTAAACATACAAATTCATCACCTAGCTCATATGAGCCCTGGACAAAAGACATGCAAGATGCTACACTAAGTTCTCATAATGAAATTGAGAATTTATTAAAAATGGCTTCATGACCATCATTTCCAACTTCAAATGCCTTCTTCATAACTACATATAATGACTAATGATATTTTTGATGAATATTTATCATAAATTATTTTCTAATTTCACCCTACAATCCAAGGGTACTTTCTAAGAATGTTTTTTATTAAGGTAAAAACGGGTTTTGAAGGGATCCCGAAACCCTTTACAAATGAACCTTACAAGGTAAAAGCATTAAGAAACCATAAGGAACAAACCCAAGAAAAGCCAGCGAAATAACTAGAGAAAACCAGCTAAAGCCCCAAAAAACTAGTGAAATCCGGCTAGACCCGACAAAAGAAACTAATTAATATTTTTCAGGGCGTTAGCCAAGTTATTGCTAATCCCATACAGGTCTTTGATATTTTCCCTAAGATTAGGGATCTCCTTAGCAGACGTGGCAGTAGCTTTCTTAACAGTTGCTCTGGTTCTCTTTCCATCTCCACCTGGAATAGCTTCACCACTTCCAATCTCGATAGCATCTTCATCCATGTCGAGGTCCACCACCAGTTTGGGAGAATTGGAATTATCAAGGACCTTTGAGACATCCTCAAAGTTTTTAGTGACAATAGACAAGACATTCGGGATAATACCCAACAGGTTTTTCATCACCACTTTCCCTTCTTCCAGCAAGTTAATCTGAGCAGCCATTTTATTAACTTTCTCCTCCATTTCCTTCTTCCACTGCTTCTGATCCCTGTCATCTTCCTTCCTTTTGTCATCCATCCATTTCCCATTTTTCTCCAGGTTCTTCAATAGTTCATAAGTCCATCTCTCATAACCCAATCTGGCCTCAGTGAGTTTTTTAAGGTTATCCAAGTTTAACTTTTCTCTAGCACTTTCCTTTTCCTCACTGAAACTATCCTTTTCCATATCCTTCTCAGGTTCCTTGTTCTTCTCCCTCCCAAAATTCAAATCTTTTTCCTCATTATCCTTGTCATCCACATCCACCAGGGCTAGCACTATGAATTGGGCTACCATTGTCAGACTTGTTCTCACCTTCTTCATGCTCTGCTCCCGTTTCCTCATCTTTCCAACTATCCTCACCCTCTGACTCGTCCATTTCTATTTCATTGCCCTCTTTTCCAATTTCCTCTGTGTCATTCTTATCTTCATGGAATTTCATCCCAATGGCACTCTTGCTTTTTTTCTTGGAGGTAGCCTACTCCTTGCTAGGTTCGCCTTCCTCCAACATTCTCTTACCTTTCCCTGGAGCAGCGGATAACCTCTTGTTTTCCAACATGGCAAGGGTTTTACAATGCTCATAAATGAGCAACAAAAGCCCACAATTGAGAACCAGATTCAAGGTATTCTTGTTGTGTTTATTGAGAGACCTAGAAAGGAACCTGAAGAGATAGTAGGGCAGGGATACCCGTTTCTCATGTCTAAAGTGGTTTAATAACACAAAGTGATAAGTGTGGGCCCTGGAAAAGTGGCCCTCAACAATTATGGCATTCAAAACCCAACCCCATATTTTCTTGATGTTGGAGGCTTTGTAATAACCCCTTGTGGCTTTTCCAATTTTATCCCTCTCCTTTTCCTTATGCGGGAACAAATTTACCACATTATTGGAAACCTTGAGATCTCTAAAGAAATTAAGCCCAAAGTGGGGCATACCCGTCACAGTCGCGATGAGGCCCGCGTCCAATTTGAACCTAACACCATAGATTTTAAAGGACCCATTACACCAATTTCTAGAGATTTTGGAGACAACGAGATTAACCATACCTTTGTTGTAATCAACCAGCTTCTCCATGAAACTAGTAAGGGAACCTTTTTCCAGCTTCGCCCAAAATTTCGGCATGTCCTTCCATTTGGATGTGTTGTCCAGTTCCTCCCTCCTTAAATCTCCTCCCATATTCAAATTCAGACTTTCACCTCTGTTCTTCTGCAAACTCAAAACTTTCTTCCCGTTGTCACTCAAATTTTGTAAAAAGATGACCCACAAAGTGTGCGAAGTGATATATATTTGATTGGGATTTTGCCAATTTGCCCGATAATCATAACCTTTCCATCAAAGCATAAATTACTCATATAAGCTATCATGATCATGCATTCCTTCTTTCCCTGTAAATCTATCCTTTTTGAGGAGCTCTTTAATACTCATATTAATATCTTCCCTGTGCCAAATTATTTGAGAATCGGAGTTAACGCCTAGGTTCGCCAGAGAATCCGCCACCATATTTTTATCTCTAAAGGCATGTTCAATGATAATAGCTTTAAAACTAGCAATGATTTCCCTATCTTTAAAAATAATGTTTTCAATAGACCACGATGGCTTGGTTTCCCCCTTCAAACACTTAATGATATTAAGTGAGTCTCCCTCAAGCCATAATTTATCATGATTTAGGTCCTTAGCTAAAATAAGAGTGTTCAGCGCAGCTGAGGCTTCAGCAAAATGACTAGTTTGACTCCCTAAAGGATGAGCAACTGCCACTAGGCAACTTCGAGAAAAATTCCTGACAATGCCCCCATAACCAGCATTACCCGGGTTCCCCTTAGAAGCCCTATCAAAGTTGGCCTTTAGCCATCGCTGAGGTGGAAAACACCAAACAAGACCTTCTCTACCCTTCTCCTTACTAGGTTTGGTAGTTGAGAGGGAAGTCTTCTTTAGCAACTGGTCCATCATCAGTACCATTGATGCAATCGAAGATACTCATGTAAATTTTATCCACCACCACTTTAGGGATGGTTCTTTTATCCCTAAAGATCCTGTTATTACACTCTTTCCAGATATTCCTGATAACATTCAGGAAGATAAGTTTCCAAAGCTCCACTATCTTTGGGTTGGAATTAGGGCATTGCCATTGCTGCCAAGATTCCCCAAGAGAGTTCGGAAAGACCCAACTCAGCTTCCACCTACTTAAAATATTTTTCTAAATTTCCTGGCTGAAGGTACATTGATTGAGGATATGGCAAGAAGACTCTTCTTCCTTGCAACAAAGAGAACACCTATTAGGAAAAACAAATCCTCTCTTTTGAAGGTTGTCTAGAGTTAATACCTTGTTTTGGATAAAGATCCAAAAAAAAATATTAACTTTAGGAACTAACTTTTTGTTCCAAACTTTAGCCCAAATAGGAGTTTCTTCCACTTTGTTTTCAATAGCCACGACCAAGGACACATAATACTTCCCATCTGGGGTTTCCTTCCATATCAAACTATCCTCTTTGTTATCTCTAAGAATTTTAGAAGAAAGCACAACCTCAAGAAACTTTAACTCTAGACTCTGCTGGCTAAAATCAATCCATTTCCTATTTCTCCAGTAATCTTAGACCAGACCCCCAAACCTGCTTTTGAACCAATCTTTCCAATCATAAAGAATTGGAATTTCCTCTAGAGGTTTATCCATTATCCATCTGTCTTCCCAAAATCTTATACTTCTACCATTTCCCAGATTCCACATTCTACCAGTTGCAGCCAAACTTTTTGCCGATTGAACTGCATTCCATATTGTAGAACCTTCAACAATAAAAGACTTATCTAAGAATTCTTCCTTAGAGGGTTGCATGTGAAGATATTTGTTTCTCCAGATTAAATTCTACTTTCTTTCCTCCCCTTTCATTCTCCAAATTTGTTTAGCTAATAAGGCATTGTTCATAGAACTAATATTCCTTAAACCCATCCCTCCAAAGGCCTTAGGAGAACATATTTTATTCCAGGCAATAAGGGGAATTTCGTTCTTGACTACCACTCCCGACCAAAGAAACTTTTTTTGGATTCTTTCAATTGCTTCCGCAAACTTTCTAGGAATTTTAAACAAACTGAGGGCATAAACAGGCATGTTTTGGAGAGAAGCTTTGAGCAAAGTAACTTTTCCCGCTTGGCTAAGGACAACCCCTTTCCAACCAGCCAGTTTGGAGTTGAATCTGTCAACCAACTTAATCCAAAATCCCATGTATCACGTTGAAGTGGATCGTCAAGTCTTTGTCTTCATGCAAGTGCTCTATCCAAAGTCTTTGTCTTCGTGCAAGTGCTCTTTGGTGCTTAGTCTTGATTTATGCTTCAAGAACTTGTTTGAATTAGAGTGCCAAAATTGTTGAATCTCCTCCTTCACATTGTCAGTCAACATTCTATTAACACGTGGAAGCCTCCAACCAAAAGCCCATGTATCATGTTGAAGTGGATTGTCAAGTCTTTGTCTTCGTGCAAGTGCTCTATCAAAAGTTTTATTGTTTATGTTAAAATCAACACAAGTTTGTCTCATTTGACGAGCCTTCCTCAATAAACAGATTACTAAGAAGCTTGTAATCACTCTTTGAGTGGCTCTCTTATCTCCTTCTTTGGTATTCTTTCCAATAGAATTAAGGGGCATGTGCACAAAGATGGTGGTCAGAAAAGTGGACACCACCCAAAAAAAAAATGGAAAAATAAGCAGCGCGTATGCAGTTTTAAAATTTGAAATTCCCGCATACGCGCTTAGGTTTGTTCTTCCCGAGCCTGGGAAAGGTAGCGTGTACGCTTTGCTTTTAGGAAAATGAGCGTGTACACGCCATGCCTAGGAAATTGAGCGCGTACGCGCTTCTCATAGGAAAATGAGCACATACGTGCTAATAATCCAAATAAAACCGCATATGTGGTGCCTGGTAAAAAAAGTTTAAAAAAAAAAACTGGGTCTCATTTACCCATGAATAGCGCGTTTTTAACTTCATTTTTTTCCCCATTTCCTCTCCTAAACCACAAATGGGGTGCTAGATTTGTCCTCCAAGCTATGGATCAAGGTTAGCTTTTGTTTATTTTTGTCTTTCTTTCCGGTTTATGAAATTTGTTTTATATTTTGAATTTAATTTCATTAATTTTGATAAGATTTTTTCATTTTTTGTTTTGAAAACTAGATTCTTCTAATCCAGAACAAGAAACCAAATGCACCTCCTAAAAACGCACAAGAACAACCCCCAATTCCTCCTTTTTACCGCACACCTGAAACACAGGAAGAATTAATTAATCAATTAGGACAAAATACGTCTAAAATCAATAGATTGATTGTTAAATTGAAAACTTCTAAACTTGACCATCATCAATCCCTCGCCACTAGCCTAGAAACATTAGCTAGTGGTGCCATAGTTGTTTCCACAGAAATTACCAAATGGTGAAGCTTTAGGAATAGGTGTCGTCAATTCTATGCCAATGGGCTATCATATGATGGAGTAAAAAATAAAAATATTACTAAACAAAAAATATGTGCCCTTTTTGTTGATCCCAAAACTGGTCAGTCATTACCTGTTAATGCAAAGAGGTTTCCCATACATTGGTGTACCAGTGTGCAGATGAAGAATCTTTTTTGGCACAGGTAGTGGATGGTCTTTGATGATCCACCTTGTAATAATTATGAGGTGCCATTATATTTATTGAGATAAATATATTGTGAGTTTGTGCTCAATGTGCGGCCAAACTATTTTGACATGAGAGAGTTTCATGGTAGAGGTGGTGGCTCTACCCAAGATAGACCTTGAGCCCATAGGTGATTAGCCGCAGAGAGTCTTTGCCCCCTAGCACCCAAACCCAAGGTGCATCATGCTGTCCCATTAGAACTGAAAGAGTTGATGGAGCTATAGACTCTTCAGGCAGCCACAACATTGATAGGTGCCATCATTTAGCATGGGATGTCATTAGCACACCCTATTGTATTGGAAGATGAACCATTGGAGGGTGATAGAGAGCCCATCCAATATATGTGTGTCAGTTGCTGGGGGATATGCTTGGGGATAGATGATGCACCCGATGTAGATGGATCCTCATATCATCTATGCATGATTTGCAGTTGTAGATGTCAAGCTCACACGGTTGAGGATGTCGCAGTGACAGATGAGTTGATGGACATGGTGTTTTCCCATGAGCCACAGACATAGGTGTGTTGATTTGAATTCATAACATTTTATTTATCAGTCACTTTAAATTTGTAATTACATAAATAAATTTTCATTTATACATCAATTTAAATTGAGAGAAATAATATGCATTTCAGGATGCAGCAACGGTATCCAATACACCTCCCCCAGTTACTATAGCTACAACTTCGATGCCTGAGGTATAAATTTTGTAACATGTTAAGAAAGAATAGTACACTTTGAATTCAAAAAAATACAAGATATACTAACTATCTTTAATGCTTGGTCCAATTTCTAGTTTGTAGGTGTTGACAAGGGATGAAATGTCCCAGATTGATGACATCACGTTCACAGTGATCGATTTTGGCCTACAAGGCTATACGGTATCATATTTTGTACAACTCTTTTTATGTATTGTTTTGATGGAATATGCAAGTCATTTTATTTTAGATTTTTAAAATTATGTTTAATTTATTATCTGTACTAATATCTCATGTTAATTTTGTTTTTTTAGGGTACCCCCTCCGCATCTAGGGCTCGTCCTAAGAAAAAGAATTCCTCAAAGCTACCAAAATGTGGGAAGAAGGTAATTGAACACATTTTTAGTTGTACAATTGTTTGAAAATGGTGAAATTAAGTATTAGTTGTGGTTTGTAGATTGATTAGTGTTTTTTGTCTATTTTACATGTATAGTAGCCATTGAGGTTTGTGGATTTGTTGAATGCACTTGAGAGAGAGAGAGAGGGAGAGGGAGAGAGAGAGGGAGAGGGAGAGGGAGAGGGAGGGAAGATGAGAGAGGGAGATAGGTAGAGGGAGGGAGGGAGGGAGGGAGGGAGAGAGAGAGAGAGAGAGAGGGAAGGAGGAAGAGGGAGAGGGAGAGAGAGAGAGAGAGAGAGGGAAGGAGGAAGAGGGAGAGGGAGAGAGAGAGAGAGGGAAGGAGGAAGAGGGAGAGGGAGAGAGAGAGAGAGAGAGAGAGAGAGAGAGAGAGAGAGAGAGAGAGAGAGAGAGAGAGAGAGAGGAGGGGTATGGAGGAAGGGAGAGAGAGAGAGAGAGAGGAAGGGAGAGGGAGAGGGAGAGAGAGGGAGAAGGAGAGGGAGAGAGAGAGGGGGGAGGGAAGGTAGAGAGAGGGAGAGAGGTAGAGAGAGAGAGAGAGAGAGAGAGAGAAGGATGGAGAGGGAGAGAGGGAGAGAGAGAAGAGGGGGGAGGGTGGGATAGAAGAAAGGGTAAGGAGGAAGGGAGAGGGAGATGGAGAGAGAGGGAGAGAGAGAGGGGGGAGGGAAGGTAGAGAGAGAGAGAGAGAGAGAGAGAGAGAGAGAGAGAGAGAGAGAGAGGGGGGGGGAAGGATGGAGAGGGAGGGAAGGTAGAGAGAGAGAGAGAGAGAGAGAGAGAGAGAGAGAGAGAGAGAGAGAAGAGGGGGGTGGGAGAGAAGAAGGGGTATGGAGGAAGGGAGAGGGAGAGTAGGGGGGAGGGAGGGAGAGGAGAGAGGAGGGGAGGGAGAGGGAGGGAGAGGGAGGGAGAGGGAGAGAGGGAGAGAAGAGGGGGGGAAGGGAGAGGTAGATAGAGGGAGAGGGAGAGAAGAGGAGAGAGGGAAGGTAGAGAGAGGGAGAGAGGTAGAGGTAGAGAGAGAGAGAGAGAGAGAGAGAGAGAGAGAGAGGGAGAGAGAGGGAGAGAGAGAGAGAGAGAGAGAGAGAGAGAGAGAGAGAGAGAGAGAGAGGGAGGGAAAGAGGAGGGGTCTTAAGGGGTCATAGGATACCATATGACCTCTTAGGAAACAACACGACCTCTAATGACACCTAAGGGGTCATATGGTGGGCTAATAAAATGATATATTAAATTTAAAGTTATGAATAAAACATCATACAATGAGACTCCAAGCGAACAAACAACGAGGCTTCACTAAAAAGCAAGTGTAAGAGCTTGACCTAACCCTAAGAGTATTGCCTAAGTTGTAAAACATATGATGCTATTAAATTTGCAAGGTAATAAGATTGATCTCGATTGTGACTATAGGAATTACACACTTGATTGTTGTTTGACAAGTGATGATCATCATATACTACCACTGCCATGCATACAACAAACTTTAATTTCTTTAGGTGACAGGCGTTGTGTAACAACATGATAACTCTTGCATACCCACCACTATCATTCTACATGACATCATCTATGTTACTCTCCCTCTTTCTCTTCCTACCTATTGTTTTCTTCTAAAAAACATATTGCAGGTACTCTGACTCATCATGTTGCTTTGTTGGTTCACTATTTTCCACATCTTCTCTGCTCATTAAAAATACATTCGAGAAGAATATTGCTACAAGTTTCCTTGTTTGTCATGGTAATACACCCGTGGTTCAATTTTAAATACTATTCCTCCTATTCAATAGACACACACAAATCCATCAGTCAATATTTTTAGGAGAGGATACATGAGAAAAATCAAAGAGGAAGTTATAGATAAGAAATAAATTCACTTACTTCTATAGAAGTGCAAACACAGTTACAGTGGGGTATGGAGGGAGGGAGGGAGAGAAGAAGAGAAATAAGGATGGGTATGGATGAAGGGAGAAGGGGAGAGAGAGAGAGAGGCACCTTGTATGCATTTGAGAGGGGGAGACAATACACTTACATGTGTATATATATGTTTAATATATTATATATAGACATTTATTATATGTATATAAACATATTATATATACAATATCATATTATACACATATTATATATCAAATATATTATATGTATATACACATATTATATATAGAATATCAAATTATACAATAGCGTGTCCACGCTGTTTATAGGGAAACAAGCGCGTACGCGCTGCTTACACTATAGGTACCTGATACGCGTTGTTTAAACCTTAAGTACCCCATACTTGCTTTTGACTGTTTAGTCTTGGAAATAGGCTTGGATGACAAAGCTACGGTTTGGAAGTTTGATTTCCATCCATTTCTCTCATTTTATCAACTTGGTTTATCGACTTTCTCATCATCAGGTTTACACTTCATAGAGTGGGTATTTCTAAAATTTCCACCATATTTTCACCCATCTTCAGATTTTTCTAACCATATAATTTTTTTTCAATTTGAACAACAATAACATATTATTATTGAATTTCTTTTACCAGTGTCCCCATAGTTCTCACAAACATAGGTGCACCATTTTTTGAATAACTTTTGATATACTTATTGAAATTTAAAAAACTTTATATATTATTGTAGTGCACTTGATTCTTTACAATTTTAAAAAAATAAATTATATTTTTGATTTGTTTAGTGCAACTTATGCTTTGCACACGAACATGTACCTAATTTTTAGGATGTGCTCGATTGGAAAAATCATAAAAAAAATAATACACAACAAAAACTTACAAAAAAATACACATCTTCTAGTGTTCACTCTTAACTATATTTTTGCCAAAGGATTTGTCAAAATACTAAATCTAACTATGACTTTTTTGATGCGCACGTCAGACACTACGTTATTGGTGCAAGAGCACCTAGGCACAAGAGCACTACTAGGAGGTACATTTGCAATAAAGGAAGATTGGAATACAATCAAGTCATTTTTTTATATTTTTATAATGTTACTAAGGTCATTGAACCAACATATGTAAGGCTATAAAGCCAATTTGCAAAAGTTGTCCATTAGAGGCCTAGATTGGTCAAAAGGTCAAAATCATATAAAAGGCCATGAGAAGGCTAGAAAGTATGTAAAAGGAATTAAATAGGTCATTTGGACATGTATTGAATGTTTTTATAAAGCCATGAAGTCATTTGTGCAAAAGCGTAAAAGTTGTCAACTTGACAACAAAATATTGTCAAGCAAAGTTGCAAAAATATAACAAAAGTTGAAAAAGGGGTTAAAAGTTGGTTGTGAGAGGTATTTGTAAGGTCAAAACTGACCAAGAGTCTATAAAAATGCATTGTATGGTTGTTCCAAAAGAGAAAGGGAAGAAAGGGAATAAAGGAGAACATTTTGGATACATTTTGGTGCATTCTACTATTGTTATTTTGATTGGTTTTCCAATTTTTGTGTTGGTTCCAGGCCTTGTATGACCATGTATGGCTTGGAAACCTTTGTATATTTATAATTTAAAGTTAGATATGTGAATTAAATTTCTTTTCCTTTTGTTTTGGAGTGATTATGTTTATAAATGAAGAAGTTATGGAATTTTTGGCGAAAGTTGTTAATTGCAGATTTGATATTTCCCGAGAATAGTCATGTTGCAGCGTATGGTATAAACTCATATGAGATTATTAAAACCTCTAAATAGATTTATTAGAAACATATGTGAATCCTCTTTCTTTTCCCTTTTGTTTGAGTTGTTTTTGTTTATATTTGTGGAATTTATGAAGATTTTGGTGAAAACTGGTTTTAAACCATCTTCAATGGAGTTGCAGGCAATGGTTTATCTTTATATAATGATTAAACCATTGGAAAATTTAGTGGATTGCATATTATGAAATTAAATCCATAAATGGTTCATGTGAAATTATTTTGGGATCATTTTGGTTTGTTTTTTGAAAGATATTTGATGCCCTATGCGGACTGGGCATGCACATGATTTGTTTGGGACAACAGAAATGGGTCTCAATGCAGCGGAAATAAATTTTAATTGAACCATTGGATGTGGCTAAGTTTTGGATATGTCATTTTTAATTCAGTTATTCAGGGTCTGATCAAAGGGATTGAGGTGTTTAAATTTGGTTAGAAAGTTATAGACCTCTGTGTACAGGTCTATCCAAAGGGACAACAACTTGGCAAGTTTGATACCTAGATTAAGTTTATGTTTTCTTGATTGATTGATTGTTGAAGAATGATGAAATATACCTCTAATGAACTATTATCATTATTAAAATATGGATGGATCAATATGATCCTAGAGTTGTGATTGGTTTTATAGGATGCTCTGCATCAAATTGGTATCAGAGCTTAGAAAAAGGTCTGGGCTGAGCAAGTGATTGGTATTTTGGTTTGCTAATGGTTGTGGTTGCAGATGTATATCCACTAGCTACAAGTAGGCAGACATGAAGGTTTGTCATTGGGCCATAGGAGATGGTCCAAGGGGCCTGAGAAGGAGGTACAGTGGGTTGCCAAAAGACCTAGGGAGAGAGGCAAGGAAAGGACTCCTGGGTGAGGCAAAGTAGTTGGTGAGTTTGGTGTAGCATTGAGGGTGGTCTTATGTTTGGAGTAGCATCTTGAGGAGCAACCATGATAATCTCCATTGATGGGAGTTTTGATTGAAGGAGAAAACAGAAAAAAAATCAGCAAAGGCATCAAGAGAATCCAAAGAGACAAAGAGAAACAAAGAGGCAATGTTGAAATAAAAAAAAACTGATGAACATTTTTGGTCTAATTTTCTTGTAGGTCCAATTCCTCATTTCCAAGAGACTTGGAAACTTTTGAAGGCCGGTAGTATGGTGCAAGAGCACCTAGGCACAAGAGCACTACCAGGAGGTAAATTTGCAATAAAGGAATATTGGAATACAATCAAGTCATTTTTTTATATTGTTATAATGTTACTAAGGTCATTGAACCAACATATGTAAGGCTATAAAGCCAATTTGCAAAAGTTGTCCATTAGAGGCCTAGATTGGTCAAAAGGTCAAAATCGTATAAAAGGCCATGAGAAGGATAGAATGTATGTAAAAGGAATTAAATAGGTCATTTGGACATGTATTGAATGTTTTTATAAATCCACAAATTCATTTGTGCAAAAGTGTAAAAGTTGTCAACTTGACAACAAAATGTTGTCAAACAAAGTTGCAAAAATGCAACAAAAGTTGAAAAAGGGGTTAAAAGTTGGTTGTGAGAGGTATTTGTAAGGTCAAAACTGACCAAGAGTCTATAAAAATGCATTTTATGGTCTTTCCAAAAGAGAAAGGGAAGAAAGGGAATAAAGGAGAACATTTTGGATACATTTTGGTGCATTCTACTATTGTTATTTTGATTGGTTTTCCAGTTTTTATGTTGGTTCCATGCCTTGTACGACCATGTATGGCCTAGAAACCTTTGTATATGTATAATTTACAGCTAGATATGTGAATTAAATTTCTTTTCCTTTTTTTTTGGAGTGATTATATTTATAAATGAAGAAGTTATGGAATTTTTGGTGAAAGTTGTTAATTGCAGATTTGATATTTCCTGAGAATAGTCATGTTGTAGCATATGGTATAAACTCATATGAGATTATTAAGACATCTAAATAGATTTATTGGAAATATATGAAAATCCTATTTCTTTTCCCTTTGGTTTGAGTCATTTTTGTTTATATTTGTGGAAGTTATGAAGATTTTGGTGAAAACCGGTTTTAAACCATCTTCAATGGAGTTGCAGGCAATGGTTTATCTTTATATAATGATTAAACCATTGGAAAATTTAATGGATTGCATATTTTGAAATTAAATACATAAATTGTTCATGTGAAATTAGTTTGGGATCATTTTGGTTTGTTTTTTGAAAGATATTTGATGCCCTAGGTGGACTGGGCATGCACATGATTTGTTTGGGACAACAGAAACGGGTCTCAATGTAGTGGAAATAAATTTTAATTGAACCGTTGGATGTGGATAATTTTTGGATATGGTGTTTTTAATTCAGTTATTCAGGGTCTGACTGAAGGGATTGAGGTGTTTAAATCTGGTTAGAAAGTTATAGACCTCTGTGTACAGGTCTATCCAAAGGGACAACAAGTTGGCAAGTTTGATACCTAGATTAAGTTTATGTTTTCTTGATTGATTGATTGTTGAAGAATGATGAAATATGTCTCTAATGAATTTTTATCATTATTATAATATGGATGGATCAATATGATCCTAGAGTTGTGATTGGTTTTCCAAGATGCTCTGCATTAGTTATGTTTTTCAGAAAAAATCAGGGTCAGTTTTTCATGCGCGAAGAATTTGACCCCCTTAATCTTATCCACTTTTGAAAAAGTTTAGTAGTTTGGAAACTAAATTTAGAGCACTACACTATTTTTTCTTTGATTATCTTCATATCTTGAGTGGATGACTTTCAAATTTTGCCTCCAAGTTCAGGTTCACCTGATTTCAGAAAAAAAAGTGTCTACTTATACCCCCCTTTTTGACCACCATCTTTGTGCACTTACCCTAAGAGCATCAAATAGATTTTTAGCAATAATATAATTTCTCTCCATATTATTGTTCATACGAATCTTCAATTTGTCTAGCAATGGTCTCATCTTTAGCAATAGAACAAAGAATTGGCATTGCTTGTTCAATGTCTTATTGCTAAAATTTTGGTCGAAAAGTTGTGTAGCCCACAACCGAATGGTTCTTGTTGACCTCTTGCCTTCAAGATTCATAGTAATGTTCTCATCAATTTCAAGTAACCATTTTGGGTTTCTTGAAGGTCTTGGAAGTTGAATTTGTCTTTCATCCATGAGAGGGTCTTGATTTCTAAAATAACTAGGTGTTACATAATGTTCACTTGGTTAAGCAATTCCACCTTCAATGTCAAAATTTTCTAAATTTTCACCTCCAATGTCAAAATTTTCAACATGTTCACCTCCTATGTCAAAATTTTCTACATTTTCACCTTCATTGTCAACTCCCAAATTTTCACTTTACATTCTTAAACATATTGATCATTTTCATTATCACTTTCAACATTTACAACATATTCAAAATTTTCACTTTCAAAATCTAAATTTTCATTTTCAATAACTTGTTCAACATTTTCAAATTCAATTTCCTCTTCACTTGATGTAAAATTAGCAATATTTAACATACCTTGTCTTCTTCTCCTATGACCTTCTCTATCTCTTTCTCTATACACTTCAATTTGGTCATTTGAAATTTTTCTTTTACGTTTAGACTTCCGATGACTACTACTCCCCATTTACCTCCTTAAAGATGCTCCTAAATGATTGACAATGTAAGTTTTGACTTTCAGAATCTCTCAAAAGCACAAAATTGTCTCAACCTATCCGAAAACCCATGATCATTGACAGAAAACAAAATGTGAAGACTGTGGGCCATTGGAATCCACCAAATGGCCCACAAGGCTCCTTTTTATTTACAAAAATCGGATATCCAATATTAATGTATAAATTTGTGGTCCCAAAATTTTTCCCTTTGCCACCATTTTTTTACCATTGCCACATTAATGGCAGTGACAGAAATCAGATATCCAATAAAATCCAATATTATTACTCATAGTTTAGAGAGAGAGAGAGGGGGGAAAGAGCGAGATAGATAGATAGATAGATAGAGAGAGAGAGAGAGAGAGAGAGAGAGAGAGAGAGAGAGAGATAGAGAGAGAGAGAGAGAGAGAGAGAGAGAGACCATCACCCCTTAGGACACCATATGACACATAATGACACAATTTGGTGTCTTAAGGGATCATATGGTGTCCTAAGGGGTCATAGGACACAATATGACCCGTTAGGACACCATATGACCCATAACGACCCAATATGGTGTCTTAAAGGGTCATATGGTGTCCTAAGGGGTCATATGGTGTCCTAAGGGGTCATATGGCATCCCATCACCCCTTAGGACACAATATGACCCATAACGACAAAATTTGGTGTCTTAAGGGGTCATATGGTGTCGTAAGGGGTCGTAGGACACAATATGACCCCTATGGACACCATATGACTCATAACAACCCAATATGGTGTCATAAGGGGTTGTATGTTGTCCTTTGGGGTCATATGGTGTCCCATGACCCCTTAGGACACCATATGACACATAACAACACAATTTGGTGTCTTCAGGGGTCATATGGTGTCTAAGGGGTCGTAGGACACAATATGACCCCTTACAACACCATATGACCCATAACGACCCAATATGGTGTCTTAAGGGATCATATGGTGTCCTAAGGGGTCGTAGGATACAATATGACCCCTTAGGATACCATAGGACCTATAACGACCCAATATGTTGTCACAAGGGGTTGTATGTTGTCCTTAGGGGTCATATGGTGTCCCATGACCCCTTAGGACACAATATGACCCCTATGGATACCATAAGACTCATAACAACCCAATATGGTGTCATAAGGGGTCATATGGTGTTCTAAGGGGTTGTAGGATACAATATGACCCATTAGGACACCATATGACTCCTAATGACACCATATGGTGGCATAAGGGATCATATGACCCATAATGACACTATATAGAGTCGTAAAGGGTCATATTGTCAGCTCCCAAATTTTCACTTTCCATTCTCACGTCATAAGGGTTCATAAGGGGTCATATGACCCATAACGACACCGTATAGAGTCGTAAAGGGTCATATTTTGTACGTTTTCACTTTCATTGTCAACTCCCAAATTTTTAGTTTCCATTCTTACATCATGTTGCGAATTTTCATTATCACTTTCAACATTTTCAACATATTCAAAATTTTCACTTTCAAAATCTACATTTTCATTTTCAAATTCAATCTCTTCTTCACTTGAAGTAACATTAGCAATATTTAACATACCTTGTCTTCTCTTCCTATAACCTTCTCTATCTCTTTCTCTATACACTTCAATTTGGTCATTTGAAAATTTTCTTTTACGTTTAGACTTTCGATGACTACTACTCCCCATTTATCTCCACAAAGATGCTCCTAAATGATTGACAATGTAAGTTTTGACTTTCAGAATCTCTCAAAAGCACAAATTTGTCTCAACCTATCTGAAAACCCATGATCATTGAGAGAAAACAAAATGTGAAGACTATGGGCTATTGGAATCCACAAAATGGCCCACAAGGCTCTTTTTGATTTACAAAAATTTGATATCTGATTTTAATGTATAAATTTGTGGTCCCAAAATTTTTCCCGTTGCTGCCATTGTTTTTTTACTATTGCCACATTAATGGCATTGACAGAAATCGGGTATCCAATAAAATCCGATATTATTACTCATATTTTAGAGAGAGATAGAGTATGGGAGAGGGAGAGAGAGAGGGGGGAAAGAGAGAGAGATAGACAGACATCAGGGGAGGGGGAGAGAGAGAGATTAGGGGAGAGGGAGAGAGAGGGAGAGAGAGAGATACCATGACCCCTTAGGAAACCATATGACACATAACGACATAATTTGGTGGCTTAAGGGGTCATATGGTGTCCTAAGGGGTCATAGGACACAATATGACCCCTTAGGACACCATATGACCCATAACAACCCAATATGGTGTCTTAAGGGGTCATATCGTGTCTCATGACCCCGTAGGACACAATATGACCCATAACGATGAAATTTGGTGTCTTAAGGGGTCATATGGTGTCCTAAGGGGTCGTAGGACACAATATGACCCCTATGGACACCATATGACTCACAACGACCCAATATGGTGCCATAAGGGGTTGTATGTTGTCCTTTGGGGTCATATGGTGTCCCATGACCCCTTAGGAAACCATATGACCCATAAAAACATAATTTGGTGTCTTAAGGGGTCATATAGTGTCCTAAGGGGTCGTAGGACACAATATGACCCCTTAGAACACCATATGACCCATAACGACCCAATATGGTGTCTTAAGGGGTCATATGGTGTCCTAAGGGGTTGTAGGACACAATATGACCCCTTAGGACACCATAGGACCTATAACAACCCAATATGTTGTCAAAAGGGGTTGTATGTTGTCCTTAGGGGTCATATGGTGTCCCATGACCCCTTAGAACACAATATGACCTCTATGGACACCATAAGACTCATAACAACCCAATATGGTGTCATAAGGGGTCATATGGTGTTCTAAGGGGTCATAGGATACAATATGACCCCTTAGGACACCATATGACCCCTAACAACACCATATGGTGGCATAAGAGGTCATATGACCCATAACGACACAGTATAGAGTCATAAAGGGTCATATTGTCAAACTCCAAAATTTTCACTTTCCATTCTCACCTCATAAGGGGTTATATGACCCCTAAAGGGTCATATGGCCCATAATGACACCGTATAGACTCGTAAAGGGTCATATTTTCTACATTTTCACCTTCATTGTCAACTCCCAAATTTTCACTTTCCATTCTCATGTCATGTTGAGCATTCTAATTATTACTTCCAACATTTTCAACATATTCAAAATTTTCACTTTCAAAATCTACATTTTCATTTTCAATAACTTGTTCAACATTTTGAAATTCAATTTCCTCTTCACTTGAAGTAGCATTAACAATATTTAACATACCTTGTCTTCTCCTCCTATGACCTTCTCTATCTCTTTCTCTATACACTTCAATTTGATCATTTGAAAATTTTCTTTTACGTTTAGACTTCCGACGACTACTACTCCCCATTTACCTCCACAAAGATGCTCCTAAATGATTGACAATGTAAGTTTTGACTTTCAGAATCTCTCAAAAGCACAAATTTGTCTCAACCTGTCTAAAAAATCGTAATCATCGACAAAAAACAAAATGTGAAGACTGTGGGCCATTGGAATCCACAAAAAGGCCCACAAGGCTCTTTTTTATTTACAAAAAATCGGATATCCGATTTTAATGTATAAATTTGTGGTCCCAAAATTTTTCCGTTTCTGCCATTTTTTTTTACTGTTGCCACATTAATGGCAGTGACAGAAATTGGATATATGATAAAATCTGATATTATTGCTTATATTTTAGAGAGAGAGATATATTATGGGAGAGGGAGAGAGAGAGAGAGGGGGGAAAGAGGAGAGACAAATAGACAGACATCAGGGGAGGGGGAGAGAGAGAGAGAGAGAGAGAGAGAGAGAGAGAGAGAGAGAGAGAGAGAGATTAGGGGAGAGAGAGAGAGACCATGATCCCTTAGGACACCATATGACACATAACTACTTAATTTGGTGCCTTAAGGGATCATATGGTGTCCTAAGGGGTCATAGGACACAATATGACCCCTTAGGACACCATATGACCCATAACGACCCAATATGGTGTCTTAAGGGGTCATCTTGTGTCCTAAGGGGTCATATGGTGTCCCATGACCCCTTAGGACACAATATGACCCATAACGACAAAATTTGGTGTCTTAAGGGGTCATATGGTGTCCTAAGGGGTCGTAGGACACAATATGACCCCTATGGACACCATATGACTCATAACGACCCAATATGGTGTCATAAGGGGTCATATGTTGTCCTCTAGGGTCAAATGGTGTCCCATGACTCCTTAGGACACCATATGATCTATAACAACACAATTTTGTGTCTTAAAGGGTCATATGGTGTCCTAAGGGGTCGTAGGACACAATATGACACCTTAGAATACCATATGACCCATAACGACCCAATATGGTGTCTTAAGGGGTCATATGGTGTCCTAAGGGGTCGTAGGACACAATATGACCCCTTAGGACACCATAGGACCTATAACAACCCAAAATGTTGTCACAAGGGGTCGTATGTTGTCCTTAGTGGTCATATGGTGTCCCATGACCCCTTAGGACACAATATGACTCCCATGGACACCATAAGACTCATAATGACATAATATGGTGTCATAAGGGGTCATATGGTGTTCTAAGGGGTCGTAGGATATAATATGACCCCTTAAGACACCATACAACCCCTAACGACACCATATGGTGTCATAAGGGATCATATGACCCATAACGACACTGTATAGAGTCGTAAAGGGGCATATTGTATCTTAAGGGGTCATATGGTGTCTTAAAGGGGTCATATGACACAATATGACACCTTATAATATAATATAACCCATAGCGGCAGTATTTGGTGTCTTATGGGGTTATATGGTGTCCTAAGGGGTTGTAGGACACAATATGACCCCTTAGGACACCATAGGACCCATAATCTCTCTCCCTCTCCCCTAATATCTCTATCTCTCTCCCTTCCCTCTCCCCATCTCTCTCGCTTCACCCTCCCCATCTCTCTCTCTCTCTCTCCATTTTCCCCTCTCTCTCCCATCTCTCTCCCCCCTCTCTCTCTCTCTCCTAATATCTCTATCTCTCTCCCTTCCCCCTCCCCATCTCTCTCTCTCTCTCTCTCTCCCCCCTAATCTCTTTATTTCTCACTCCCTTCCCCCCCCTCTCTCTCTCTCTCTCCCTCCCCACTCCCCCCTCTCCATCTCCCTAATATCATATACTAATTTATTTATAAATTAATATATTAAAATAATATATATTTATAAACAATAGATTAATTATGTGCAAATTTAGTTAGTGAATTTACTTATTAAAATCGGATATCCGATTTTACTGGATATCTAATTTTTGTTGTACAAATTTCAAATTTCAAATTTTGGCTCGGGAATGATTTGGGATTTGGCTTGGAAGTGACAAGCCTGGAAAGTCAACTGAAAAAACGTGTTTTTCAGTATTCCTTGATTTTCCAGACTTTACATTGGTGGCTGATGACTTTTTTATAGCCAAAATTGATAAAATGAAAAGGTTTTTTAAAGGACATTCTTAGCTTTCCAACAATATAAGGATTGTCTTATTTCGACTTTAATAACTAATTATTATTTATTTTCTAATTGAATTTTGAGAATAGTCTTGATTGATAGGTTTATTGAAAAACACTCAACTTTCAAATGGTATAATATTTTTTGAATCCAAAACATGTATCACATCCTATGCTTCATCTACTATAGGGAAAAATAAAAAAAATTAAAATTCATAAGGTTTTGACCAAGTTAAGGTGGTTAGACGTAGGAGTTTCTGAATTTCTGAAAAGCTGTAGTAAAAAATTCATAAATAATTATTTTCTTAATAAAAAATTATAAAAAATGTATGTGTCACATTCGGAAATGAGTCTAATACTTATGTTATAAAAAAATATTATAATTTGATTGTGATTAGGGTGGTCAGACATACATCTACTTCTTATCTTTGTCCTGAAATTTTATTACCACTGCGTTGAAATTTAAAATTTTCATCAAATAGGATTTATTTTTTTTCAAAAAACAACTAGTAGCTTAGAAACTGCATTCAATTTTCCATAAATTCTCTTTTTACATATTTTAAAAATAATGCTCACAACTTATTCAAATTTTCATGTCAAGTTGCATAACTCTAATTTTTTGAAATTTCATTGCCACTTAAGGGCTTGTTTTGGCACACCATGATCCTGCACATACCCTAGGTGAAAAGGGGTTTTGTTGATGGAGATTTTACTTCCTAGTGGGGGTGGCCACTGTGATATTCTGGCTGATATGGGGAGCCTCTCATCCCCCTTGTAAGGTTGCCCCACCCTATGGGTTGTCTTCTTATTTCTCTTTGTAAGAGTATTTTGATTCAGTGTTGATTTAGGCCTTATTGGTCTCGGGGCTGTAATAATTATGAGGTGCCATTATATT